>NW_012120709.1:25012741-25017179 GCF_000951035.1 Colobus angolensis palliatus | reverse complement strand
AAAAAAAAAAAAAAAAAGCAAATCATAGCAAGTTGCAGAACTATATGTACTCCATTTTTTGTAAAAAGAGAAAAGAAGTTTTAAGAAACCAGTAGTTTAAAAAGTTCACACTGTGACTTTTTAGTTTCTCTGTTTAGATTCAGAGCCTGTTACCTGAGTTAGATGTCATGCCCATTTTCTCTGCTCATATGGTGTCCTGGGATCATTAGGCATTATAACACCAAGTCATGCATATATTACTGTTAATACTTGCCCATAACTTGATATCAGTTTCTTTTTCACAGATTCCCACAGGAAAAGAGTATGGCAGTGTATTTTACCTATAAAATGTATGACCAATTCCATACTGATTGGGGGAAAAAGTAGCATTTTGTATTATTTTGCTAGGCTGCCATAACAAAGTACCACAGACTGAGTGGCTTAGACATCGGAAATGTATTATTTCATAGTTCTGGAGGCTAATAGTCCAGTAGTATACTGTCTAAGATCAATTTGTTGGCATGGTTGATTTTCCTTCCTTTCTTCCTTTCCTCCCTCCCTCCTTTTTTCCTTCCTTTCTTCCTTCATTCTTTCCTTCCTTTTTTTTTTTTTTTTGGGTGTTACTCTGTGCCCAGGCTGGAGTGCAGTAGCTCAATCTCAGCTCACTGCGGCCTCAACCTGCTGGACTCAAGCGATCCTCCCACCCCAGCCTCCCAAATAGCTGGGACTACAGATACTCAGCACCACACCTGGCTAATTTTTTTGTAGAGATGGAATTTCACCATGTTGCCCAGGCTGGTCTCGAACTCCTGGGCTCAGGCGATCTGCCCACCTCAGCCTCCTACAGTGCTGGTATTACAGGCGTGCAGCTGCCATGCTCCACCAAGGGTGGTTTCTTCTGAGGGGTCTCTCCTTGGCCATCTTCTGTCTGTGTCTTCACATGGTCTTCCCTTTGTTATGTGTCTCTGTCCTGATTTCCTCTTCCTATAAGGACACCAGTCATGTTGGATTAAGGCCCACCCTAATGACCTTGTTTTAACATAATTATCTCTTTAAAGATGTTATCTCCAAGTATAGTCACATTCTGAAATACAGGGAGTTAGGAACTCAATATCTGAATTTTAGGGGAACACATTTCAGCCCATAACATGTGTCTTATGCTAGAAGCTCTTTTTCCTTCAGAGAGAGAGTGGTTCTGGGACCATGACACCAGCCTTTTGACTTTGGTCCTTCCCATTGCCTCTTCCAGGTAAGCCTGCCCACAGCAGAGATTGATTGCAGCCTGGCAGAGTACATTGACATGATTTGCGGTGAGTTCCTGCTTCCTTTCCTCGTCCCCATCTCTGGTTAGAGATGCTCTAGGCTTTTGGACAGGCTTGTTTACTCTGGGAAGATAGCATCTTGAGTTTTAGCTTTCACGTTAAGCCCGTTGTGCTCTTTGGCAGCACTCGAAGGTGGTGTTTGGGCTTATGTGACGACCTGCTGGGTATTTAACCCCCAAAGTCATAGTGACACCCCATCTGCCAGGGGTTTGGCTATCCTAAACAGAAGTGCCCCTGATTCCCAGAGTTTGTTTGGTTCTGTTCCTGGAAGTTCTTCTTCATTTCAGCCATTCTAGACATCCCTGTCTACAAGAGTCGGATTCAGTCCCTCCATCTGCTGTTTTCCCTCTACTCAGAATTCAAGAACTCCCAGGTGAGCCAAGCATCAGGGGTTGACTTAAGCTGTAGAGAGGATCACTACAGTTTCTACTGTTCTGAGCCTGCTGTGATTGCATCCTATAGCGATGTAGGATGTCTCTGCCCAGTTACCTTTGCCCTTTCCCATAATTAGGAGAACAAAGGAGGCAGGGATGGGATTTTCAAGGGGAAAGTGGAGGAAAAAAGGGTGGGGGGAAGTAAGAGATGTGGGCCTTAGATGAAATTAGCTGAGGATCTACAGAGGATACTCATTCTTTCAGGAGAACCAATGGCCTCATGAATGGAAGCAGGAAGGAAATAAAGGGGGGTCATTTTAAAGAAATTAATTCTTGCTAAAATATAGCAACTAGCTTATCCCTAATACTCAGTGTTCCCTCTCCTCTTTCCTTGCAGCATTTTAAAGCCCTCGCTGAAGGCAAGAAAGCATTCACTCCTTCATCCAACTCCACCTCCCAAGCTGGAGACATGGAGACATTAACCTTCAGCTGAGACAGCTCCCAAGCTGCTGTTTCAAGGCCGAGCTGGCCCCTCTGCCCCAGCTGAGATGGACAGATCGTTGTCAGCTACTTGATGTCCTTGCCTATGCCACAGCTTGGCTCAGGGCCAGTGCATGCCCTGCTGCCCTCTCTGCCAGAGGGCACAGAACATGTTTGTTTAATGAACCTGCCTGCCTCAGATTGCTGTCCCCGGCGAGTTAATGCATCTGTACCACTGTGGGGATTTGAGTTAGAAGAACTGGAATTTCTGAGAGCTCATGGAGCCTGGATTGGGAGGAAAGCTGAAAAGATTTCCTTTTTGTGAGAGGGATGGAATTGTTTTTTTTATTCGTAAAGTTAGTGGGTAAAAATTTTATAGATCAGATGCTCTATTATATTGTCAGATTATTCTGCTATTTAATATGAAAGAGAAAAGGCTGACTGAGCATAAGGCAGAGACACAGGAACTTTGCTTAGTAATGGGCATTAAATGAAGAGTAGTTAAAGCAAACAAATTTTGTGAAATAAAATGAAACCCCAATCCTCCAAGATTGGCAGTCGAGGGGAATCATTTTTCTGCTGGAATTTAATTTTTCTAAGGGTCTCTCTTCAGTTAATGCTGCCTTCCTGAGGCTGTCTGGATCCAGACCTGTCTGGTTGTGGTCTCAGGGAGCGTAGCTGTTGCAGTAATCTGGGTGAGAGGTGATTAGGGTGGCAGTATTAGAGATGGACAGATTCAGGAAATATTTTGGAGTTGTGTCAGCCATGCTCCAGTCAGGAAGTCTGAAACCATGCTAGTTATTTCTAACAAAGGGTGTTTAGCCTGGCATGGTGGCTCATGCCTGTAATCCCAGAACTTTGGGAGGCTGAGGCGGGCAGATCATGTGGTCAGGAGTTCGAGACCAGCCTGGCCAATAATATGGTGAAACCTCATCTCTACTAATAATACCAAAATTAGCTGGGCGTGGTGGTACATGCATATAGTCCCAACTACTCAGGAGACTGAGGCAGAAGAATCACTTGAACCTGGGAGGTGGAGGTTGCAGTGAGCCAAAATCGTGGCACTGCACTCCAGCCTGGGAAACAAAGCAAGACTCCGTCTCAAAAAAAAAAAAAAAAAAAAGTCATGATGGAGAAAATGTGACAGTTTAAACTCAGAAATGAAAGGTTCTACATACCAATAGATACCATAAACAAAGTTAAAAGACAGTGGCAGTCTGAGAAAAAATATTTTATGTATGTATGTAATAGAAAAAATTACTATCCAAGCAAAGAGCTCTTATATATTAATAAGAAAAGGAAACTGGGCCAGGCATGGTAGCTCACACCTGTAATCCCAGCCTGTAATGCCAGCACTTTGAGGGGCTGAGGTGGGACGATCACTTGAGGCCAGGAGTTCAGGACCAGCCTGGGCAACAATAGGAGACTCTTCTCTACAAAAAAAAAGAAAAGTAAAAGGAGCTGGATGCGGTGGCTTATGTCTGTAATCCCAGCACTTTGGGAGGCTGAGGTGGGTGGATCACCTGAGGTCTGGAGTTTGAGACCAGCCTGGCCAACATGGTAAGATCCTGTCTCTATTGAAAACAAAAAAAACTTAACTGGGCGTGGTGGCGCACATCTGTAATCCCAGCTACTCAGGAGGCTGCGACAGGAGAATCACTTGAATCCGGGAGGTGGAGGTTGCAGAGAGCCGAGATCATGCTTCTGCACCCCAGTCTGGGCAACAAAGCAAGACTCTATCTCAAAAAAAAGCTTTTTTAAGTATCAAAAAAGAAAAGGAAACTGAACAAAAATGACTAACAGGTCCTTCCTAGCCATCATGTTTAAATTGCTGCACCAGCTCCCCAGCATTCCCTGCCCTCTGTCCCTGGTTTTTCTTGATAACACTTATCTTCTAAGGTACCATAGACTTTATTTGTTTAGTTTGTTCTTTCTTAGTAAAATGTAAGCTCTATGAAGACAGACTTTTTTTTTATATGAGGAATTGATTGTAAACGCAAAGAATTTGGAAACAGTCGCTTTCCTCAGAGCATCTTGAAGCTGTAGTTGGGGGGAAGGTGTCTGATTAGGGGATTGAATAGCTAGGTTGCAGTACAGCCATTCAGTGATATACTATGCAATGGAATATTATTTAACCTTATTTTGCTCTAATATGAAGAAATAACAGTGATATGTTGTTAAATGAAAAAAGCAAATCGGCCGGGCGCGGTGGCTCAAGCCTGTAATCCCAGCACTTTGGGAGGCCGAGACGGGCGGATCACGAGGTCAGGAGATCGAGACCAT
>NW_012120709.1:24984674-25012691 GCF_000951035.1 Colobus angolensis palliatus | reverse complement strand
ATGCCACTGCACTCTAGCCTGAGTGACAGAGTAAGACTCCATCTAAAAAAAAAAAAAAGAAAGAAACAAAAAATGAAAGCACAACATACCAAAACTAACGGGATACAGCTAAAGCAGTGCCAAGAGGGAAATTTATGTGTAAATGTTTATATTAAGAAAGATCTCGCCGGGCATGGTGGCTTATGCCTGTAATCCCAGTACTTTGGGAGGCCAAGGCAGGTGGATCACAAGGTCAAGAGATTGAGACTATCCTGGCCAACATGGTGAAACCCTGTCTCTACTAAAAATACAAAAATTAGCTGGGCATGGTGGCACATGCCGGTAGTCCCAGCTACTTGGGAGGCTGAGGCAGGAGAATTGCTTGAACCCGGGAAGTGGAGGAGGTTGTAGTGAGCTGAGATTGTGCCACTGTACTCCAGCCTGGTAACAGAGTGAGACTCTGTCTCAAAAAAAAAAAAAAAAAAAAAAGACTTCAAATAATCTACAAATTAAAGAACTAGGAAAAGAAGAGTAAAACTGAAGAAAAAAAAGAAACCCAAAGCTAACAGAAGAAAGGAAATAAAGATTAAAGCAGAGTCTCGTGGTTTGAAAGCCAGCTCAGCAGCAGAACAATAGAACAGGTAGAGGTTTTTGATGCCAGTCCCTGGCATTTGGATGGCATTTCTGGACCCACTGGGGCCATGGGGAACTTGCCACCCTAAAGAGAAGGTCACAGGCCTGTCTTCCTTCGCCATCTGCTGACTGTATGGCCCCCAGGCCCTTGAGTGAACATAGGCGGTAGTCACATAGTGGATACAAGGGCCTTAGGCGAGACTCAGTGCTGTGCTGGCTTCAGGTCTCACCCAGTGAAGTCCCAGTGGCGGTGGCCACAGGGGTTCTTATGTCACCCCAACCCTGGCTCCAGGTGGCCCACCACACAGAGAGACTCCATTTGTTTGGGAGAAAGTAAGAGAAGAGAACAAGAGTCTCTGACTGGTAATACAGATAATTCTGGATTTTATCCAACACCACCAAGGCAGTACCTCTATGAGTCTGCAATAACCAGAGTGTTATTGAGCTTGGGGTGATCCCTAATGCAGAGACTGCTCAGATCACAACATCAAAGTCCTTTTGAATACCTGGAAAGCCTTTCCAAGAAGGATGGGTACAAATAAGCCTAGACTGTGAAGACTACGATAAATACCTGCCTCTTGAATGCCTAGACACTGACGAATATCTACAAGCATCAACACCATTCAGGAAGCATGATGTCACCAAACAAACTAAATAAGGCACCAGAGACCAATCTTGGAGAGAGAGAGGTATGTGACCTTTCAGACAGAGAAGTCAAAATAGCTGTTTTGAGGAAACTCAAATCAAGATAACACAAAGAAGGAATCCAGAATTCTTTCAGATAAATTTAACCAAGAGATTGAAATAATTTAAAAGAATCAAGCAGAAATTCTAGAGTTGAAAAATGCAATGGACATATTGAAGAACACATGAGAGGTTTTTTTTTGATACAGGGTCTCACTCTGTTGCCCAGGTTGGAGTGCGATGGTGTGATCCCATGGCTCACTGCAACCTCCACCTCCTGTGTTCAAGCAATTCTCGTGCCTCAGCGTCCCAGGTAGCTGGGATTACAGGCATGTACCACCACACTTGGCTAATTTTCTGTGTTTTTAGTAGAGACCTTTTTGCCATGTTTGCCAAGCCAGTCTGGAACTCCTGGCCTCAAGTGGTCCATCTGCCTTGGCCTCCTAAAGTGTTGGAATTACAGACATGAGCTACCATATGTGGCCCATGCATAAGAGTCTTAATAGCAGAATTGATCAAGCAGAATTAGTGAACTGAAGACAAGCTATTTGAAAATGCACAGTCTGGGCTGGGCATGGTGGCTCACGCCTGTAATCCCGGCACTTTAGGAGACCAAGGCAGGTGGATCACTTGAGTTCAGGAGTTTGAGACCAGCCTGGCCAACATGGTGAAACCCCATCTCTACTAAAAATACAAAAATTAGCTGAGCATGGTGGCGGGCACCTGTAGTTCCAGCTACTTGGGAGGTTGAGGCAGGAGAATTGTTAGATCCCAGGAAGTGGAGGTTGTAGTGAGCTGAGATCACACCATTGCACACCAGCCTGGGCGACAGAGTGAGACTCTGTCTCAAAAAACAAGACAAAACAGTCAGAGGAGATGAAAGAAAATAGAATAAAAAAGAATGAGGCATGCCTACAAGATCTAGAAAATTGCCTCAAAAGGGCAAGTCTAAGAGTTACTGGCCTTAAAGAGGTGGTAGAGAAAAAAAAAATGGAGTAGAAAGTTTATTCAAAGGGATAACAGAGAATTTCCCAAGCCTAGAGAAAGGTATCAATATCCAAGTACAAGAAGGTTAAAGAACACAAAGCAGATTTAACCCAAAGACTACCTCAAGGCATTTAATAATCAAGCACCTAAAGGTCAAGGATAAGGAAAGGATCCTAAAAGCAGCAAGAGAAATGAAACATACAAAGAAGTCCAATACATCTGGCAGCAGACCTCTCAGTGGTAGCCTTACAAGCCAGGAGAGAATGGCTTGACATATTTAAAGTGCTGAAGGAAAAAAACTTTTACCCTAGAGTAGCATATCTGGTGAAAATATCCTTCAGACATGAAGGAGAAATAAAGACTTTTCCAGACAAAAGGTGAAGGATGTCACCAACACCAGACCTGTCCTACAAGAAATGCTAAAGGACATTAATGAGCAATAAGAAATCATCTGAAGGTACAAAATTTACTGGTAATAGTAAGTACACAGAAAAAACCCAGAATATTATAACCTCGTAACTATACTGTATAAACTACTTGTATCTGAAGTAGAAAGACAAAAAGATGAACCAATGAAAAATAGTAACTACAACAACTTTTCAAGACATAGCACAAGATATAAATAGAAGCAACAAAAAGTAAAAAGCAGGGATACAAACTTAAGGTGTAGAGTTTTTATTAGTTTTCTTTTTGCTTTTTGGCTTATGCAAACAGTGTTGTTGTTCCCAGATTAAAATAATGAATTATAAGATATTATTTGCGGCCAGGCGCGGTGGCTCACGCTTGTAATCCCGGCACTTTGGGAGGCCAAGGCAGGCGGATCACTTAAGGTCAGGAGTTTGAGACCAGCTTGGCCACCATGGTGAAATCCTGTCTCTACGAAAAATACAAAATTAGCTGGGTGTGGTGGTATGCGCCTGTAGTCCCAGCTACTCAGGAGGCTGAGGCAGGAGAATCACTTGAACCTGGGAAGCAGAGGTTGCAGTGAGCCGAGATTGCACCACCACACTCCAGCCTGGGTGACAGAGCGAGACTCCATCTCAAAAAAACAAACAAAGCAAAACAAAACAAGATAGTATTTGCAAGCCTCATGGTAACCTCAAATCAACAAACACACAATGGAAACAAAAAATAAAAAGTGAGAAACTAAATCATATCAGAGAAAGTTACCTTCACTAAAAGAAAGACAGGAAGGAAGGAAAGAAGGAAGAGAAGGCCAGAAAACAAATAACAAAATGGCAGCAGTAAGTCTTTACTGATCAATATTAACACTGAATGTAAATGGACTCAACTCTCCAATCAAAAGACACAGAGTGGTTGAATGCATAAAAAAATACAAGACCCAATGATCTGTTGCCTACAGGAAATACGCTTCACCTAAAAAGACACATAGACATAAAATAAAGGGATGGAAAAAGATATTCCATGCCAATGGAAACCAAAAACAAGTGCAGTAGTTATACCTCTTTAAGAAAAAATAGATTACAGACAAAAACTACAAGAAGAGACAAGAAAGGTTACTATATCATAATAAAGGGATCAATTTGGTAACAGGGTATAACAATTGTAAATATATATGTACCTAACACTGGAGCACCCAGATATAGAAAGCAAATATTATTAGAGCTAAAGAAAGAGATAGACTCCAATGCAATAACAGCTGAAAACTTCAACACCCCACTTTCAGCAGAGACAAATCTTCCAGACAGAAAATAAACAAAGAAACACCAGACTTAATTTGTCCTGTTAACCAAATGGACCTAATATATATTTAGAGAACACTTCACCCAGCAACTGCAGAATACACATTCTTCTCTTCAGCATGTGAATATTCTTAAGGGTATACCATATGTTAGGTCACAAAAGTCCTAAAACTTGAAGTCAAAAATTGAAGTAATATCAAGCATTTTCTGTAACCACAATGGAATAAAACCAGAAATAAATAACAAGAATTTTGGAAACTATACAAATACATGGAAATTTAAAAATACGTTCCTAAATGACCAGTGGGTCAATGAAGAAATTAAGAAGGAAATTGAAAAATTTCTTGCTGGGCACGGTGGCTCACGCCTGTAATCCCAGCACTTTGGGAGGCCAAGGCAGGCGGATCACGAGGTCAGGAGATCGAGACCATCCTGGCTAACACAGTGAAACCCCGTCTCTACTAAAAATACACACACACACACACCAAAAAACTAGCCGGGCGAGGTGGTGGGCGCCTGTAATCCCAGCTACGTGGGAGGCTGAGGCAGGAGAATGGCGTGAACCCGGGAGGCGGAGCTTGCAGTGAGCTGAGATCCGGCCACTGCACTCCAGCCTGGGGAACAGAGTGAGACTCCATCTCAAAAAAAAGGAAAAAAAAAAAAGAAAAATTTCTTTAAACAAATGATAATGGAAACACACTATGCCAAAACCTATGGAGAACAGTGAAAGCAGTACTAAGAAGGAAGTTTATAGCTATATGTGCCTACATCAAAAAAGAAGAAAGACTTCAAATAAACAACCAAACAATGCATCTTAAAGAACTAGAAAAGCAACAGCAAGCCAGACCCAGTTTTAGTAGGAGAAAAGAAATAATAAAGATCACAGCAGAAATAAATAAAATTGAAATGAATCAAATAATACAAAAGATTGATGAAACAAAAAGTTGGGGTTTTCTGGTTGTTGTCTTTTTTTGAGACGGAATCTCACTTTTGTCACCCAGGCTGGAGTGCAATGGTGCGATCTCGGATCACTCCAATCTCCGCCTCCTGGGTTCAAGTGATTTTCCTGCCTCAGCCTCCCAAGTAGCTGAGATTACAGGTGCCCAACACCACGCCCAGCTAATTTTTTTGTATTTTTAGTAGAGATGGGGTTTCATCATGTTGACCAGGCTGGTCTCGAACTCCTGACCTCAGGTGATCTGCCCGCCTTGGCCTCCCAAAGTGCTGGGATTACAAGTGTGAGCCACCGTGCCCGGCCTGTTTTCATTTTTTTATTTTTATTTTATTTTTTTAAGTTAAACAAAATTGGCAAAACTTTAGCCAGACTAAGAAAAAAAGGGAGAAGACTCAGATAAAATCAGAGGTGAAAAAGGAGACATTATGGCCAGGCGCGGTGGCTCACGCCTGTAATCCCAGCACTTCGGGAGCCTGAGGAGGCCAGATCACCTGAGGTCAGGAATTTGAGACCAGCCTGGCCAACATGGTGAAACCCCATCTCTACTAAAAATACAAAAATTAGCCAGGCGTGGTGGTGCGCACCTGTAATCCCAGCTACTCGGAAGGCTGAGGCAGGAGAATCCCGTGAACTCAGGAGGCAGAGGTTGCCACTGCACTCCAGCCTGGGCAACAAGAACAAAACTCTGTCTCAAAAAGAAAAGAAAAAGGAGACATGATATTACAATACTTCAGAAATTCAAAGGACCTTTAGTGGCTACTATGAGCAATTATATGCCAAGAAATTGGAAAATCTAGAAGAAATGGATAAATTCCTAGACACATACACCCTACCAAGATTCAACCATAAAGAAATCCAAAACCTGAACAGGCCAATAACAAGGAACAACATGGAATCCATAATAAAAAGTCTTTCCGGCTGGGCATGGTGGCTCAGGTCTGTAATCCCAGCACTTTGGGCAGCCAAGGCGGTGCACACCTGTAATCTTGTTTACAATAGTCGAAAGGTGGAAACAACCCAAATGTCCATTGAAAGATAGATAAACAAAATGTGTATATGTAAGTAATGGAATGCTATTCAGCCTTAACAATGAACAACATTCTGACACGTGCAACACTATGGATGCCCTTTTTTTTTTTTGAGACAGAGTTTTGCTCTTGTCGCCCAGGTTGGAATGCAATGGTGCAACCTCGGCTCACTGCAACCTCCACCTCCCAGGTTCTCGTGATCCACCCACCTCAGCCTCCCAAAGTGCTGGGATTACAGGCGTGAACCACTACGGCTGACCAACATTTCTCAAAAGAAGACATACAAATGGCTAACAGGTGTATGAGAAAATGCTCAACATCACTAATCATCAGAGAAATGCAAATCAAAACCACAATGAGCTTACCCCAATCAGAATGGCTATGATTAAGAAGACAAAGCTGGGCATGGTGGCTCACGCCTGTAATCCCAGCACTTTGGGAGGCTGAGGTGGGCAGATCATGAGGTCAGGAGTTCAAGACCAGCCTGGCCAATATGGTGAAACCCCGTCTCTACTAAAAATACAAAAATTAGCCAGGCGTGGTGGTACATGCCTGTAGTCCCAGCTATCGGGGTGGCTGAGGCAGAAGAATTGCTTGAACCTGGGAGGTGGAGGTTGCAGTGAGCTGAGATCGCACCCCTGCACTCCAGCCTGAGTGACAGAGACTCTGTCTCAAAAAAACAAGACAAATAATTACAGATATTGATGAGGATGAGGAGAAAAAGGAACTCTTATACTCTTATATTGGTGGGAATGTAAACTAGTACAACCACTATGGAAAACCGTATGGGGATTCTCTCTTTTCTTTGGAGACAGGGTCTCACTCTGTGGCCCAGGCTGGAGTGCAGTGGGGTGATCTCAGTCACTGCAGCCTCCGCCTCCTGGGCTCAAGTGATCCTCTTGCCTCAGCCTCCCAAGTAGCTGGCACTACAGGTACATGCCACCACGCCCAGCTAATTTTTGTGTTTTTGTAGAGATGGGAGTCTCACCATGTTGCCCAGGCTGGTCTTGAACTCCTGGGTTCAAGCAATCCACCTGCCTCGGCCTCCCAAAGTGCTAGGATTACAGGTATGAGTCACCACACCCGGCCTGTGATTTCTCAAAAAACTGAAAATAGAATTACCATTCAATCCAGCAATCCTACTTCCGGGTATCTCCAAAAAGGAAATCAAAATATCAAAGAGACACCTGCACTTGCATGTGTATTGCTGCACAATTCACAATAGCAAATATGCAGAATCAACCTAAGTGACCATCGATTGATGAATGGGTAAAGAAAATATGGGATAAAGAAAAGAAGTGAGTTAAAAGGTACAAACATATAGTTAGAAGGAATAAATTCAATGCTTGATAGCAGAGTGGGGTGAGTATAGTTAACAAAAGTGTATTGTACTTGGGTAATGGACACCTTGAATATCCTAACCTGATCACTACATATTATACACATGTCACACCAGCCTGGGCAATAGAGTGAGACCCTATCTCTACACATTTTTTTCTTTTTTTAAGGACAGAGTCTTGCTCTGTCACCCAGGCTGTAGTGCATTGGCGTGATCTCGGCTCACTGCTATCTCTGCCTCCTGGGTTCCAGCAATTCTCCTGCCTCAGCCTCTCGAGTAGCTGGGACCACAGGCGCATGCCGCCATGCCCGGCTAATTTTTTTGTATTTTAGTAGAGATGGAGTTTCACCGTGTTCCCCAGGCTGGTCTCGAACTCCTGCGCTCAGGCAATCCACCTGCCTCGGCCTCCCAAAGTGCTAGGATTACAGGCGTGAGCCACCGTGTCCAGTCCCCCCAGATATTTTTTAATTAGCTAAGCACAATGGCACGCACCTGCAGTTCCAACTACTCATGAGGCTGAGGTGGGAGGATCCCTTAAACACAGGAGTTCAAGGCTGCAGTGAGCTATGACTGCACCACTGCTCTCCAGCCTGAGTGACAGAGCAAGACACACACACACGCGTGCTCTCTCGAGCTCTCTCTCTGTATATACACATACATACATATATATGTAACAAAATTTCAATGAACCTCATAACTTTGTACCAAAAAAAATCACAGCCCAGTCTGAGCCTTCTGTTCCCATGGGCAGGACGAAGGGGCTCAGCATACTTTAGCCCAGTCCTGAGGTGGGAAGAAGCAGCTCAGTGATATGGACCAAGTGAGAATGAGATGCTGGTTATAGCCAAGAGCCCCCCACGCAGCACTCCTGAAATAGAGGATGCCAATCCTGCCACTGGGAACAGTGTAATTAAAGAAATATTATTTATTTTTCTGAAGCAAATTTGGTAATGTCAGAGCTGAGTGGTGGATATACAGGTGTTTGCCATATTTTTTTCCACTGTGAGACTGGAAAACTTCATTTAAAAAACATATTAGAAGAAGGCTGGGTGCGCTGGCTCACACCTGTACTCCCAGCACTTTGGGAGGCCAAAGTGGGCAGATCACTGGAGGTCGGGAGTTCAAGACCAGTCTGGCCAACATGGTGAAACCCCATCTCTACTAAAAATATAAAAATTAGCTGGGCATGGTGGTAGGCGCCTATAGTCCCAGCTACTTGGGAGGCTGAGGCAGGAGAATCATTTGAATCTGGAAGGCGGAGGTTGCAGTGAGCCAAGATCGCACCCCTGCACTCCAGCCTGGGCGACTGAGTGAGGCTCCATCTCAAACAAAACAAAATAAAACAGAAATGAAAATATATTAATAGAAGAAATGAAGCAGAGATATGTAAATTAATTCAGTCAAGTTTATTAAACTTACTGTATGCTCAGCACTGTCCTAGGCAGTAACATGAAAAACATTACAAAAGAAGATCTCAACAAGGGAAAAATATATTCTGTACTATATTCATTTCCAATCATTTACATGTCGCCTTTTAAGGCATTCTTAGGTCGTTTTGGGGTATGTGGTCTCCTCCTTTCTCCATGTCCCCCTAAAGCTTCCACACTGTTGAACTATGTGCCTGTGGCACCTTCCTGCTGATGGGGCAACCAGGGGTTGGTCAGGGCTGGGGTCCCATGGTGGAGGAGACATGCTGAGAGGAAAACCATCAATCCCGAGAGCTCAGGACACTCACAGTGAATCACAGAAGGCCAAACGTGGGGAAGCCACAAAGAGGGCTCTGGGCCCCTCACTCACCCCCTCCCCTAGGGGATGTGCTTAAAGTGCTAACACCGCAATACAATGATGCATAGCTACAAGCCGTCCTGGGTGCTACTAGACTCATCGCTTGCCTCTTCCTCCCTGACTTGTGCTAATACTGAGCGGTGGCACAGGCCAATAGAAAAGTCTAGTGCCCAGCGAAGTAGTAGAGAAGGTCCAACATGTAACCTAGAATTCTCTGGAGGAGGTGGGGAAGGAAGGGGCAGAGAAGAGCAGAGAGCTGTGCAGCAAAAAGGACTTGTGCTTCGCCAGTGCCCCTGGGCCAGGGGTTGGTTCCTGTACAAAGGGCAATTTGGTTCTACATAGCTAGCAGGGTCCTCAGTTTTACCTGAGGGAACAAGGATACATAGCATAGGAAGGAGGAAAATCCATGCAGGGCCCTCCCTGTCCCCCACACAGGCATGCCTCCATGCCTACTGTACAAGGTGCTGTGGAGTACTGGGGTGGGCGTACAGCAGGCCATGACACACTTGGATGCTGGATGACATCTGAACACCCTGGCCAAAGAGCTCCCTCTGGAAGGGCCCAGTCATCACATGCAGGGCCCGCCCTGAGTCAGCATGAGGGGCTTAGGTCCAACTGGTAGCCTTGCCAAAGATACCTGTGCCCCTGTGGGTTACAGCCCAGTGAAATGCATCACATGCATGACATAGAGGGCACCCCAGCTAGGAGGGCAAGCAAAAGTGGCAGTGGCATGACCTCTTCACGTTGGTGACACAGCTAGGCAGAGGATGCCTTGGAGGAATGGGAGGGTGCCCAGAGGCCAAGAGAATACTCCTGTCTCGCCCTCGGCTCAGAGCCAGATCTCATCACTGCTCACGCTGGACACTCGATAGATATAGCCCAGCATTGGGAGGCGGATGAAACCTGCAGGATCCAAGAAGCCCGCAGGGACTCAGTAACGCTTGTTCCTTGGAACTTGGGAGAGTCCTCTCTGCCTCCTGGGCAGTTGGAGGCCTTTGGCATAAGCACAGGGCTGGGGGGCAGAGGAAAAGGGTGGCAGGCCCCTTCCCCAGTACCTCGGCTGGTGAGGAGGCCGCCGGGCTCCGGGTCCAGAAGCTCTGGCCGGCTGTTGTTCTGAGCCATCTGCCGGTCTGCTGGTTTCACTGCTGGTGGACAGAGGGCAGTGTTCAGGAACAGGAGTGTGCCTGATGGGGCCTCGCCCCTCCCAAGCACCAAGCTCTCTTTTTCTCAGAAGCACTTCTGGAGATGAAGCAGAGGCAAAGAGCAGGGCCCTATATATACCTCTGGAATCTGGAGTGAGGTCATTGAGCTGAAGGTTGGACGGGAGGGACATGTTCTCTCGTGGCAGGCGCACGTTGTTGAGTTTTAGGTTGTTGGAGTCACTACAGGGAGGATAAAGTTCGGGATGGATATATGTCCCAGCACAGGCACTCATGGCTGCCTCTACCAGAAACCGCAGGCTCCCTCCTGTCCCCATCCTGCATTTCGGTGAGGCTTGTCCACCCAGCCCCAGGAAGAATTACCTTGATATCAGAGATGGGCGCCGGGAGGGGCCTGCGGAGAATGAAACCATGTCCCTAATTCTCAATGTGCCCTCCCACGCTGGGCTCTCCTCCTACCCTTTCAGAGCCAGGACCCTCAGGCAAGGGGTCTCTCAAATGCCCAGGCTTGGCCCTGGGGCCAGAGACTGGGTTCCCAGTGCCTGACCCTGCTACCCGGGATGCATGTCACCCTACCCATGGCCACACCCTGGAAGTGCTCTGCCACCGTCAGAGACGACTGGTTCTGCCCAGCTGCACTTGCTGTCCTGGCTGCTGCTCAGCCTGACCTCATCCCCACTGCCCCCAGTGTCCCTGGCCTACCTTTGGTTTTCTTCTCTTTCCTACAGACCAGGCAGGCCACCAAGGTGCTGAACCCCACGAGGGTGCCCAGGGCAAGCCCAGCAGCCACAACAATGCCCAGCAGTGGTACTTCCACCCGGGTAGCCAGAAGTCCTGGAGGATGTCCTCTGGTTAGGTCCCAAGTGGGCAGTGCCCCAACCCCAACACGCCATAGGTACTACTCTGCCCTCCTTGCCCAGGGTGGCTGGGAATAGTTCATCCACAAGACCAACTCACAGGGAAACAAGTACTCCCATTTCTGTATGGGGATGTGGACCCCTGCACCCACCTGAGGCTTTGCTGGGCCAGTTGCTGGCCATGCTCACCTGGGGCTGGAAGTGAGGCACTGGTGACACCCACATCATTGGTGGCCACCACCGAGAGGTTGTGTGCCAGGCTGCGGAGCTGCAGCTGTACCGTATGGTTGGTGAGCCAGGGGTAGTTCTGCGCATCCAGCACCAGGAAGTCAGAGGTGTTGACAGTCACTGGCCCATCCTGGTCGATCCAGGTGACATTGGCAGGCGGGTTGGCACGCACCAGGGCAAACAGGACAACCAGGAGGCCTCGGCCCTGAGCTTCCTGGTACTTGGCGCCGACTTGGGCAATCTCTGGCTTGACTGGTGCAAAGCAGAGGCCAATATGCTCTTACCACAGCCCCTTATACTTCTGGGCCTTTCTTCCCAAACCCAGATGGGAGCCAGGGGCCTGGGCCTCTCCTCAGAGGGGATGCTGAGGAACAGGATTGCTGGGTCTGCCAGACAGGCAGCATTTCGTAGTGACTATGAGTGTAAATACTAGAGCCAAATGCCCAGATGTGATCCTGGCTCTGCTTCTTACCAGCGGGATCATCACCCTGGGCGGATTGCTTAACCTCTTTTTGCCTCGGTTTTCTTATTTGTAAAATGGTGACAAAAATAGTAATGACCTCATGGGATTATTCAGAGGATAAAATGAGTTCATATTTGCAAAGTGCTTAAGTGTCTGCTAAATGTCCTGCAGACCACCTGCCTGGTGGGTGCTGGGGGTCCCTGGGCAGAGAACCTCTCTCCCTGCCCACCTCAGGGTCACTCACATTGCACATTGAGGATGACAGAGGCGTTGGCTGATCGGCCACTGCTGGGGTCCTGCAGGGAGCAGTTGAGCTCATGCTGGGCCCGTTGGGCAGTGACAGTGAAGGTGCTGGTGCCTCCAGAGAAGGCCTCCCCTCCCACGCTCAGCAGTCTTGAGGTGCTGGCCTCCTGCAGTTGTCCATCCAGATACCAGGCCAATCTGGGGGTGCCAGGCCCCCCTGCCACCCGGCAGGTGAAGGCGTGGCGTTCATTCTCCCGAAGCGCGCGCTCAGCCCAGGTCTGACCATCTATTTGTGGCGCCAACTCCCCCCAACCTGGAACACAGCAGGGGGCCTCTGGGAAGGGGTCAGGCAGGGTTGGTACTGTGCTGTGACCAGGAATTGCCCCAGTGAGAGGAGCACCAGGCCAAGGGAAAGGGCGTCTGAGTCCTCTCACCAGGGACTGGCTGGTTGGACCTAGGTAGGTGGGTGAAGGGAACAGGGACTCCAGGGTTTGGGGCCTGGAGTAGGTACCCAAACAGAAGAGCAGACAGAGGAGTGAGGGGGCTTTGGTCCCAGAAGGACTTGGTCAACGACTGAACAGGGGTGTACCTGAGCTCAGAAGGGCTGGCAGGAGCAGCAGTGTGTGCCGGAGGGTGGCTGGGCCTAGAGGTAGCGCCATGGTGGCCCGGGCCTGGGCCCCAGGCTGCTGAGAGAAGAGGGCGGGCCTCCGTGTCAGCCAGGTGACAGCAGGCAGGTCTAGCAATTGCTCCAGGAATTTACTCTCCAGAAACAAAAAGAACCATGTACGGAGACACAAATGTAGACCAGCCCCCAGTGGCGGAGGCACGGACACGAACGGCAAAGCCCAAAGGTACAGACCCACCCAGCAGACACCTGGACATCCTGCAGGTGCAGAACCGAGCACTGACTCCAGGCTACAATACAAACAGACACACGCCCGCAGATACGCAGAAGCAACCAGCATCCGTGCAACCACACCTTGCACACACGCACTCACACACACTCATACCCGGTCTCCACGCGCCCCTCCCCCAAAGGAATCGCCTTTCTCCCGATCCCATCCTCTCTCCTGCCCTGTTCCCTCTTCCATCCCTCGCCCTACGCCCCCTTTCCTGGTGGTGGCTCCGGTGGATGTGGGCGGAAGAGGAGGGGGTCGGAGGGTGGGGTCGCCGAGTATCCTGCCCCCGCCCCCCCGCCACCGGGGCGGCTCACCTGGCTCCTTCCCCGAGCGCTGCCGGAGCAACTGCTCAGGTCTGATGAGCACCGCAGTCCGCTGCAAGGGCGGGGGCTGCGTCAGGCAGGGCCAATCGATGCCCGGGCCCCACGGGCCCTCTCCCGGCAGGTGGGCGGTCGCGGCTCACCACCCGCCTGGCTGGTCCCTAGCCCGCGCCGAGAGCCCCCCGCACAGAGTGCCCCCGCGTGCCCTTCTCTCCGGGCGCGGGCAGGACGCAGGAGCAGGCGGAGTCGGTTAGGCCCGACGGCTTTATTGGTTCAGGGACCCCTCCAGTCCCCTCGCCCACGGACGCGCGGGCCAGCAGCGCTCAGCGGCTGTCGCGGGGGCGGCGCAGCTGCCCCATCATGTCGGCCAGCATGCGGTTGCACAGCGCGGCGTAGGGGTTGAGCAGCACCAGCTGGCGCCGCGCGAAGGGGCTGCCCAGCCGTGCCGCCCTCTCGAAGTCCCTGCGGGCGTCGTCGTCTCGGCCCTGCAGCCGCGCCAGGAGGCCGCGCTGCACAAAGCTCTGGCGGGCGGTGCGGCCCCGGCCGCCGCTCAGCTCCACTGCGCGTTCCAGGTCCTCCAGGGCGCCTGCGGGACCGACGAGACGGGCGGGGCGGGGGTCAGCGGCCGCCGGGGCGGCCTTGCCGGAGCCCCAGCCCACCTGCTCCCGCGCGGATCACCGTGGTCCTTGCGGCTCCCGGGCGTGGCCATTTACAACCCGCCTCGCACCTGCTAGAGGTACGGATCGTTATCCCCATTACACGAGACGAAGACTGTGGGAGAGTTGAGAGGACTTGCCCAGGGCTGTACAGCCAAGCCACTTAGTGGCAGAGCTGGGACTGAAGTCCAGGTCTCGCCTTGTTCCTATTATTTTCCACCGCTAATATAATGAAAACATGAACGTTGCAGGATTCTGAATGGTCACTATGTTTATGAGTCTGGCCCATTGCCCGGGCAAGTAGCAGCCAATTTATTCCACACCTGTTATTAAGCATCCACTATGTGCCAGGTGACTGACTGTGAATGTCAGGGTTCAAAAAAATAATATTACCTGCATAATCATTTCTTACAAGTGCAATCAAGACAGTCTGTCATTGTTTTCCTTTTGAGGGCCCTTTTCTGTTTTCCATTGCTTGCTTTAGAACACATTCTCTCTCCCCTATATCCTGGACTGATTGCCTTTCGTTATTCTTTGGTTATCTCCATGTATCTAATTTCCTTGGTCCTGGAGCCAGAGCTGGCCTGCATCGTTTTTAGTTTTATTATTCTCATAAAAGACTTGGGTTGGGCCTCAGAACCCTGAACTCAGAACCTCAGGCAGCCAGCCACCTTCTTAAGTCCATCAGGTTGGCTTCTTTCGGGCTCTGCTTCAATTCACTCATGTTCTCTAGTCTCCTAAAGAGCCTGAGCCTCCGGAGAAGCGCTCAGATTGCAGTACTCCTTGGTTTCCCTCAGAGGAGCTGGTCTGGAGGAATCTCTAGTTGGAAGCACCTCTGCATCTCTCTGGGGTTTTCGTCTGCAGGCTGTCTCCAGCGATCGGGGGCAGATAAGCCTGGAAAGGGGCTCTTGGGAGGTTCCCATTGTTCTTGGAGTGGGCTCAAAACTCCCTAGCCTGGCATTGCTGGTTCTGGGAGCACCTGTGTCACCACTGCTCCTAACAGTCAAGTAGTACTAGGTTTCCGTGGCTTACACCTTCACATTAGCCTCATCTTTGGTCCCCAGTGTCGTCCCATTGTCTCCACTTAATTAGAATAACCTGAATGCAGCAGGAGTTTGATCCAGTCACTCTCCTGTTAAAATCCTTGAGTGATCCCCCATGTTTTCAAGACAGTGCAGTCTCAGCCTAATACTCCCAAGCTGTTCAGCAGGCCCTTGCCCACGGCTCCAGGCTCAGCTCTCCATCCCTCCTCCACTCCCTGCTCCACCCAGCCTGAAGACCTGAAGCTCTCTGTACTTGTGCCTGCTTTTTGGACCTCTACAGACTGTACCTTCTCCACTCACCAACTAACTCCTACTCATGCTTTAAAACTCACCCTTCAGGAACAGGTCCCACGCTGACCCCTCTCAAACTTGTTTTGCTGGTCTCAGAATTATGTGTCTGTTCTGCCCCCTGGAGTGGGAGCATTCTGAGGAGCAGTATCATGTGGGGATTAAGAGCACACACTCTGGAGCGCTACCACCTGGTTCACATCTCAGCTCTGCTGCTACCTGACTGTATGATAGTGGGCAAGTTACTTAGCCTCTCCATGCTTCAGTTTCTTCATCTATAAACTGGGGATGACAATGGTACCTACTTTTTAGGGTTGTTGTGAGGACTGATTTACTAGTTTATATGTAAAGTGATTAATGCCTGGTACATAGTGACTGCTGTATAAATGTTGGCGATCCATATACCCTTTATCTCAGTGTCCTCAGCACCAGCCTACTGCCACATAGTAGGCTCTCATTAACTGTTCCTTAATGGAATGCAGTCTCTTCTGAATTTCACATTAGCCCCATGATATTAGCAGGGCCCCTGATACATCTCCTACCTTATAGGTAAGAAGAGAGGCTCCAGAGGGGTTTAGCAAGGCCACCCCAGCCCCACAGCCACTCATTTCTGGTCTGTGCCCTCCCGTGGGCCCTTTTGCAGAGGATACAGGGCAGCTCCCCTTACCTGCCACGTCTCCCTGGAGTCGCCGAGCCTGGGCACGGTTGTTGTAGGCTGAAGCCCTCTCAGGCAGCAGGCAGATGGCTTGGCCAAACTTCTCCAGGGCTGTGCTGAGGTCCCCAGCCTCTGCTGCCATCACCCCCTGCAGCTCCAGGGCCTTGGACTGTTCCAGCTGTGCTTGAGGGAAAACTTCATCTGGGCCAGGGAAGGAGCCAGGAGGGGCCAGGTGTGCAGTTGATAGCAAGAAGAAAGAGCCACCTCAGGCTTTGGAATTCTGAGATCTGAGACAGAGCTGACTGGGAATGGGTCACAGCAGGGGTCAGCTGCAGTGTTTGAGGTAGGGGGAGATGAGGTCACTAAAGCTGGGAGCTAGCATTGCCTGAGTTCCAAGGGACCTGGAAAGGGGCTTTGGTTGGTTCCCCATTGCCAAGAGAATGAAGCCCAAACTCCTCAATCTGTTAAAGCACTTGCTCCACGTCACACAGGCCATACATTGCAGAGCTTGGATTTGAACCCAGGTCATTCTGGCTCCTGTCTGCATTTTACTCTACTACACTGCCTCTTACGCAAAGGCCACCATGACATTCCCAGATCATGAACATCACTTCTTATGTATCCCTCAGTGTTTCGGCCTGAGTCAGTAAGGTGTAGGCTTTAATTCTCAGAAACAAAGGATATCAAAAACTTCTTCATTAGGGATTAATGGAAAAGCCAGTGAACACACTCACTGCAGAAGAGTTAGCTTGGAGCTTGGCTTGGAACGGATACTAGTTGTGCTTGCTATATTGGAACCACTCAACTGAGCAACCATGCCCTGCCTTATTTCAGTCTTCCGTTCTGGTGGTAGTATTCTCTGTTATGACAAAAATATGAGAGTTTAACATCACCTGGCAATTAAGTTTGGATCATACAATCAATTAAGTGGTAAGTTCAGAGGCCTAAGAGCTGATGGATTCAGAGACAAACCCCAGCTTATTCCTCTTGGCAGGACGTCTCTTACCAAACCCCCATCAGTGCACTAAGGAGCAGCCAACCTCTCTGATTCCAATCTCAATCAGAATCTTGGAACAAGGGGCCTTATAAGACCACTACCTCTGCCACCTCGGGAGGCCAGCAGGCCAGCCTATATGCAGAGCTATACTTCAGATCAAATGCCCACCTTCTTTTTGTTCTTCCTTTTCTGCTTCCTCTCCAAGGTCCAGTCCAACAATGTCTCCAAATGGGGTGTCAGGGTTGAAGATGGCCTGCAGCACTGCCCGATCATTTGGAGTCCCCATGGTGCCCAACTCCAAAATCCCAAAAGGTGACTCCGGATGAGAGAAGAGGGAGGGACGTGGTGAGGGTGGAGCCTCCAGCAGGAAGTTGATCTGAAAGGATGAGGACCACCCCTTCATGAGGAGTGTCTCCCTGTCCTTGGCCGTTAGCATTTGCTCAACCTGTGGCCTGGAGGGTTGACCCTGGCTTGGCAGACTATTTGGTTACTTCTCAACTGCCTCTGCCCCTAGGAGAAACAGTAAACAAATCCAGCTTCAGCCTTAAGGTGGAGTGCAGCTCAGAGAAGGTGTTCTCCAGCTTCTCCCTGAAATGCTTTGTTTATTATATTCACAGTTGAGGAGAAAATAGATAAAAATCACTACTTGACCTCCTTGGATAAAACAGGGGAGCTATGTAGAAGGTAAAGGCCCTGTTCCTTTGTGCTCTTGACCCTGCCTCATATCCACAATTAATTAGGTCCTGAACATACATCACTGATGAATAAAGGAAGAAAATACCGTCGAGAGCCAGTGTGGAGCGGACCTGAAGGTGGGCGACAGGGAATGATTTAGTGATGCCACCTTAAAGTCAAGGACTGTGGAAGGTACTTTGTGACTAGGTCACAGGCCATGCCCCTCCCCCTTTTCTCCACCCTCTCCAACCAAAGCCAAAAGGAAGCTTAACCATGTGCAGCAATAAACTTGACATGTTTATTAATTAAACTATCACTTAAATAAAAAAAAGTGCATAGAAAATAAACATGTTTAAAAACTCCTTTTTTTTACAACTATGTACACTTTTTACTTTTACATTCAGTCTTTCGTAGAGAGCTTTCAGCATTATTATTTTTTGAACTATTAAAGTATTTTCCTTCATCCCTGTCACAGGGAGTTAACACTGATGGACTTTAGACACATTTTCTTTTTTTTTTTTTTTTTCTCTTTTTCTCTAACCAGAAGCTTGGAAGAACACAAGGAAAAAAAAAAACAGATCTGTTATACATGATAAAGTTGTCAAAAAATGTCTTATTTCTAGAAAAGAAGCTTGTCATCTGTTGAGCTCTTGAAACAATTATTCAACTACCTGTATTTACTAAAGAGACTGTTAAAAGTTCAATAAAAGAAACACCACAATTCTATTTTCTTGGTTGAAAGACAGAACTAGAGTACCTCGGAACAAGATACCAGGAAAGCACAGAACACAATTTTCCCCTAAATGCAGGTGGTAACCCCAACATTCATAACCAAAAATAGAGAAACAAGGAGGACAGGTACTGACTGGCAACATTGATGGGCAGAAAAAAATCCAGGTGACACCATGTCTGCATTTTTCTCTGATCCGAGGAATGGACTATTCTACCATTCCTTTATGGTTAGAGGTTCCCCCCATTTCGGGAATCAGAGGAAAGTGAGCCTGACATCTTCCTGCCGCTACTAGCAACTGTAACACAATCCTTATCTATAGTGTTAAGAGAATTAAAAGCCATGGACTGAACTAGGCTTTGTTACATGGTGCATTACTATATTAGTTCCTATATATATCATATTTATATTTATTTGAAAACCAAAACAAACAAAAAGTTGCAAGTTTCCAGAGTGTGTGACTTGACTAGCATTCATGATTCGGCACAGAACCATCTGCTCAATAACCTTGTATTGCTTTAAAATGAAGGAAATGAAACATAAAATTACACCCAGCCCTTTGCAATGACCCGCTTTTCCTTAAAAACAAAAACAACTTGATTTCTATTTAAAAAAAAAATCCCAAACCAAACTTAAAAGTTAACATCTGACAAGGTTTTGACCTTTAGTATTTTCAGATATTTGATTGAACGTCAGTCCTTTAGAAAGATACATTCATTAGAAGATTTTTTTTTATTTTTGTGTATGTGTTGTATTTTTTTTTCCTTTTTTTTTTTTTTTTTTTTTTTTTTTTTTCTTAATCAAGGGAGCTACATGGTGCTCACTGCATTGGCCGGGCGTTTGACAGAGGCGAGCAGGGCGGCGGGCTGGGTCCCGGCAAAGGAGTCTGGTTGAAAATGTATAGCTGCCAGGGCTTCCCCCTTAATTCGTATTATTGGTCTAAAAACAGAGGGGCTGTGCGAGAGGTGGTGGGTGGCCAAGGAGGGAGCCAAGAGACCAAGTTCCGGCCAAAGGGTCAGCGCCATGCAGCTATTCTGGTCACACAGTTGTCACTGGCCACCAGGAAATGCAGCCACAACAGGTTCTAGCAGCAAAGCTATAAGTGAGCTGGCTCTCACTGAGAACTGACCAGGTTCGCAGCTGTTACTCCTTAGGGATTTGGGATGCCCCTTGGGGGATTCTTGGGAATGACCCACCACAGTTCCTCAATCTGCACTTTTGTGCGGAGATTCCCTTGGTCACTTTTGAAATGAACTCAGATGTGTTTTGGAGATAGCTATGCCATTTTTGCCTTCTTTCCCTCTTGCAGGGAAACCTTCGCTTATCCCCCAAGTTGCTGGCAGGTGTGCTGAAAATTTGGCAATGGACTCAAGGCTGAGTTAGAAGAGGAATTTCTCATTTTTGTGGTTGACAATTAGGGGGTGGAAAGGCAAGGCAAACCATCTGCAGCTGGCAGGAGAAGGAAGCTGTGGGTTCCTCCCCTGTCCTCAGGGTTTAGGGTTGGTAGAAAGAGAGTGAGGAGGGGGCTCACAGTACAGCATGGCCTAGCAGGGCATTAACTAGGTCTATTTAGCTGAGTTCCCCCCACCCCCTGACTGGCCTTTGGGTCTTTCTCAAGGTGAATTCAGGACCCATCAGTGCATTAATCATTTCAGTAACAAATGCAGCTTAAGTTTTTTTTCTTTAAAAAAAATAGGAATACAAGGATTTACAAAAAAACCTCACACAGTGCAATAATAAAGGAAAGCAGACACTAGTGGAACCCCTAGGGCCACTGCATCTTGTTCATGGGCGAAAGGAGGAAGGGAGGTGAGGTCTGGGTAGAGTGCTTTCCCCAGTCCCCTGCTGGCACTTCTCCGTGATGACAAGGAAGTCTCTGCCATCCTGGCCACAGTGCTGGGCTCCCTGCATGACAGTGAAAACAGTGACAATGTTCCAGCAAAGCCACCAGACAAAGTTCTTAAGGTCACGGGAGAGAAGGGAGCCCAGGATGGAAGGCACAGCAGAGCCATGAGTCCTGGGGCAGAGAGTGCTGGGCTGAGTCGTATTGCTTTGCTAGACTTCCATAGGAATGGGCTTCTTGCGGCGAGAAAAGGGTGCCCCACCCTCTACTTGGACTACACTACTCTGAAACCTTGTGGCAGAGGCAGAGAAAAATCTGCTTTATCGTGAGTGGTCAGACTGTGCTTCAGTTTCAACGGGCTGCCCCAAAAGAGGGCACAAGGTGATCAATGGGTTCTCTGCAGATACGAGGCCTTGGTGGGCAGGGGGAAAGGGAAAAGTGGCCTGTGAGGCAGATGGCGATGGAAAATGTCAAGTTGCCATTCGACTTGTTGTTTGCTAACTCTGAAGTAAGAAAGATGAGGGAAATGTAAAAGACTGCCGTCTCTCACCACTCTGGAAGTTGCGCCGGAAAGGAGAGAGGCGGGAAAGAAGAAGAGAAACTGTTGTATCAAGATATTACTGTAGCCTTTTGAGGAGCTTCAATAGGGGAAGGAGGGGAGTGGCCCAAGGGAGTTGGGTGACCTTCCTTCTCCATTTATTGTTGAAGAGCAAACCCAGGAAACATTTATGTCAACAGGGCACAAACAAGCTACACATTCAACAACAAAAAGTACACCTTCCGGGGGAAGTTGGGCAGGAAAAACCAGACTTTGTGTGTACAGCTGAATATTTTCTCTAACTTCATCCTATGAAAATAAAAAATTATTAAAAACCGATCTTCTTTTAAATTAGGATAATACCGCGGTTTAAAAAATAGCCTTGTCATAAGTGCTTCTCCCTATGAAGTGCTTCTCATAGAAAAATATACAAAATATATTTACATTTATAAAACCTTAAATAGTCAACTGTAAACAGAACAGTAAAATCCAATGACTTAATTTAACAGGTTCAGGACACTGTCTTGGGGAAAGGAAGAGAAGAAACATTTGATGCTGTTTTGACCACATCCTAAGGAGTAATCAGGGCAGTAGTGTCATTGAATTTACTTTAGCCATGGGTTGCACGCAGGTGGCAGAGTTCCCTCAACACAAGGTGGTCTAGTCCCCAAGTTGTGGGCCTTGAAATCTGATTAGTGTTCTGCCTTCAACTGGACACTGACCATTTAAAAATTAAGTCTTCCTATGTCTTAACAAGGGGAAAATAAAGTAACCATGTCTTAGGAATGGGACCCAGGGGTCATCCTGGCTGTGATACTCTGGTTGTCGCATGATTTAAATCCTATTTAAATCATCTTTTTCATCTCCTAAAAAATCATGCTACTTATGTTTCTTTAAAACTCTCCGTGGAGCTTTATGAAAACTTTTCCAAATTCTGTCTGGTTATGACCAATGGCTCCTGTCCACTTCCCCACCTGGAGTGCTTACAGGCTCAGGGAACTTTTTGCAGGCACATCCTATGCCCAGCAGGGAGTGTCCTTGAGCAGGCAGTCAGTCTCCCCTACAACCCAGAAAGAAGCATGGGAAAGCAGTGGGATGAAGACAGGGGAAAGGAAGAAAAGGGAGTGAAGAGAGGGAATGGGAGAGGGAAGCCGCTCCTACTGTCAAGAAAGGTAATTGGCTGAGATAAGGCTCCTGGGGACAACACTCCCACTCAAAGCCTACAGGCTCAATGTTTGGTAATTAATTGGCACAACCCCATGACAGCCTTTTGACACCAGAGGTGCTAGGAATCCTGTCTCCCAACCAGAAGTGAACTCTCAAGTGGGAGGATAGTAGGGAAAACCACCAGACCTCTGTTTGTTCGACAGACGCCGTAGGTGGGGCCTGGCTGGCAAACTGTCAGGAATCCAACCAACCCTCCATTTGGGGCCTTGCCTGACCCACTCACTTACAGTGCTTGGGAAAGGGCCAACTTGAGGATGGCAACTTATTTCTGTGGAGATATTCAGGCCCAATCTCCCAACATAACCAACCCTCTATAACAGGATCCTTCCAGGCAAGTCTGCTAGGGACCCCATTCCCACTTTCTAACGGTAAACAATTGGAGGGGCCCCAGGAGAAAGCCGATCATGGATCTTTCTTCGAGACCTCAACTCTCTCTCCGGGACTATGATCACATGTGAGTATAGGACATAAGAGAGCTCAGCCATCACAGAGGCCCCTCAGCTGTGCCCACTCAATCCGGGAGCTCCCAGCTGCTGCAAAAGGCCTTCCGCGTTGCTTTGGATGGCCCCACGTCCTTGCACTCCAACACTGGGGGAGAAGAGCAGCTTCAGTTTAGGAACTTCCGGCATTTCTTGGCGCCACAGTTGCAGGGCAGCTTGTTGCTGGCATCCTCAATGGGGAACTTATAGTCATAAGTGAGTTCCTCTCCTCGGTAGATCTTACGCATGGCAAAGATGACGATGTGCTTCTGCCCATCAATATTGATGACCCGAGAATAGCAGTTGGGCTCACACGAGTGATTGATGAAGCGTGCAGCATTTCCATGCATGGTGGCATCCACTACCTCTGAGTCATCAATTCGGAACATATAGCAACCAATGCCCTGTACGTGCAGGAGAAAGGAGAAGAACTTGTCATTTCTTATAAACTCAGGTTTAAGAACATTTCCCAGTCTTCTCTTGATATTACCTATAGCTGCTGATAAAGTTTCTTCTAGTAAAATTCCCAGATTTCTCCCAGTACCTATCTTTCAAGATGCTTCCATGAGGAGTTCCTAGATTACAGGCCACTAGTCTAGAGGTTTCTAATGTCTCTGCAGGAAACAGAAACCTAAAACTTGAATAGCTATTTGCTTCTGATACCAGAAGCCATTCAGATAGATCTCTAAGAGTAACTTTCTATGCTAATCCTCAGAGTGGATTCTGTATTTTTACTGGGCCCCTCACGAACTTCAGTTTTTTGTTTTTTTAATTAGCGTCTTTGAATTGATAGCATACACTATTTCTTTTGGGATCCAGGGATCATACTGGTCCCTTTCTACAGCAAAACAAAAGAACTGGGTGAGTGCAAGTGGGAGACTTACCTTGCTGTCGTAATACTTTTCCCGCTTGTCAGTCTGGATGGAGCGGATGACGTTGCCGGCATACTCAATTACCATCTCACCTGCATCAATGTTTCTCTTACAGAAAAGACCCCGGCCATGGATGGGAGACCTAGGACAAAGATGGAGAAGAGGTCAGACATACATTTTGCAAGTAAGGTTAAGTGCATGAATACATGAATAAGTTCTCCTGGTCTGTTACTTCCTCAGGAGGGACATATACTTGAGAAAATAAAAATGTGGACCCTTTATTTGTGTATATTGTTCTAACAAATGGCCAAAGATAAAAGGTATTTCTATTCTGCAACCCACTGGAAGCAGCAATGTTTTAATGCTTATTATGTTAAAGTCCTTGTTCAACACAAGCAGGTGCAGGATCCCAGGATATGAGGGTCAATAAACAGTATCTGTAAAATCCTCACTTACTGAGGAAGGTCACTTCAGCATTTGGTCTACTTTGATTTTGAAAAACTGCATTCGTTTTCTATAGTTCCTTCTAGAATTTTAGCCATACCTGTAGACACCAACTGCCTCCTTAGAAGTCTTTTTTAAGTGCCGGAAACGCATGGGCATTGGCAGATCCATGCTAGTTGCCCTCCTAAGAGATAAGACATACTATTAATGAATTTTCTTCAGGAAATAATTATGTTTTGAGTCTTGAACTGAAGGTTCCTAGAGAAAATTAGTACACTCTTTGTTCAATGCCAAACTGAATAAGTGCCTTATAAAATGAAACCCATTTTTTTTGAGATGGGAGTTTTGCTCTGTCACCAAGACTGGAGTCCAGTGGCGCGACCTCAGCTCACTGTAACCTCCGCCTCCTGGGTTCAAGCAATTCTCTTGCCTCAGCCTGCTGAGTAGCTGGGACTACAGGCACCCCACCATGCCGGGCTAATTTTTGTATTTTCAGTAGAGACGGGGGTTTCACTATGTTGGTCGGGCTGGTCTTGAACTCCTAACCTTGTGCTCTGTCTGCCTCAGCCTTCCAAAGTGCTGGAATTACAGGCATGAGCCACCACGTCTGGCCAATGGGCCCCATTTTTAGTATATATAGTACTTTCTGACCATGACGACTATGGTAGTACAACCAAAGCTGACAGAGTATACTGTCATTAAAGAAAATATGCATCTTACAGTTCTTTGAATTTCTCCTCTGTACCTTATGTTCCTCACTCCTTACCAGGCACCTACTGCTACTTCAACACAAATGGATTTCAGTCTTCTTAAATCTTATCCAGGAAATTCTGAGGCAAACACATTCCTACATAGTGCCCTGACCAGCTGGAGGACAGGGAAAGCAGTTTCTAATGACTGCTCCCCACTCAAGACTTACCGAGCTGACTTCAGCTGTACCTCCTCCTCTTCTTCATCATTGGGGTTGTATTCAGGAGGCTGACGATGTTTGGAAGCCAGGAAGTTAAACATGTCAAATGCTGACTTCCTGGGGCCAAAAGATGAAAAAGTATTTAGAGAAATGCTTTAATAAAGCAGTAAAGGACGATGGCATTAACACTGGAAATCTCAAAGGGTATGTGGGAAGACGACTGTGTCATGAGATAAGAAAATGGAGATCCAAAACTGCTGACAGAAAAGAAGGGAACTTGCCTGAGGTGGACTTCAGCCCTGGCTGAGCCATGAGGGTTCAAGGGGGGTTCATTGGCCTCCTCTGGCTTGTGGAAACGGAATTTGTAATTTCGACAGTGCTTGGCACCAGACAGCTGCTCAATGAGAAACACAACTGCATCATGGAGAATCCCCAGCATCCTCAAACCGTTAACACCTAGAAGAATCAGAAGCACTAGGGCAGTGAGGAGTGCAGCCAACAGGAAACAGCACAGTGCTACAGGAATGCCTGTGCTACAGTCGCTCTGCCAGAGGCTACTCCACGGTGAATTATAGGACATATGACCTCGAAATTAGCATCAGATAGCCATTAAAATGATGCTGATACAGATCTATTAATATGGAAAATGTTCATGATAGACGGTTAAGTAAAAAAGCATGTCACCAAACTACGGACTATTTTGTATGTGCTGTATTACACAGAAATGCTATATGCTAATGCTATATACATGTGTTATTTCATTTAATGCTCATAATGACCACACAAGGCAGGAATTACTAGCTTCATTTTCAGGTGAGCAAACAGGCTTAAAGAATTGATGTAATGCTGGGTGCGGTGGCTCATGCCTGTAATCCCAGCACTTTGGGAGTCCGAGACGGGCAGATCATGAGGTCAGCAGATCGAGACCATCCCCATCCTGGCTAACACGGTGAAACCCCGTCTCTACTAAAAATACAAAAAATTAGCTGGGCGTGGTGGTGGACGCCTGTAGTCCCAGCTACTCGGGAGGCTGAGGCAGGAGAATGGCATGAATCCGGGAGGTGGAGCTTGCAGTGAGCCAAGATCACGCCACTGTGCTCCAGCCTGGGCGACAAAGCAAGACTCTGTCTCAAAAAAAAAAAAGGATGTAACACTCCCACGGCCACATGATTTGACAAGATATGAACTCTAGACTGCATAACTATAAATATAATCCATCTAGGAATGGATTACCTAGGTTCTATAAGCTTATATTCCCCCAGATACCTCACTAAAGTTTAATTTTCTTTCTTTTTTTTTTTTTTTGAGACGGACTTTAACTCTGTCACCCAGGCTGGAGTGCAGTGGTCTGATCTTGGCTCACTACAACCTCCAACTCCTGAGTTCAAGCAATTCTTCTGCCTCAGCCTCCCAAGTAGCTTTGACTACAGGGGCACGCCACCTTGCCCAGCTAAGTTTTTTGTATTTTTAGTAGAGACAGGGTTTCACCATATTGGGCAGGCTGGTCTTAAACTCTTGACCTCAGGAGATCCACCTGCCTCGGCTTCGCAAAGTGCTGGGATTACAGGTGTAAGCCACAGCACCCAGCCAGCCTCACTAAAGTTGAAAAGCAATGTTAATACAGCCCTAACACAGAACTCTCTTGTGTTTTTATGATGAATGTGTGGAGTAATACACTCAGTAGCTGCTTTGTTCTACTCACTGTCTCATGCTGTTAATGAGTATTTTAAATTTATTTTTATTTTATGAAAACAACATTTATATAAGTTTGCTGGCATCGATGGTGCAAGGCTTTCATTTTAAAATTATTTGGCTTTTTCCATTAAAGGGACAGGGCACAGTTACAATTGCTACCCTTCTTTTTGACACTAGCAAATAGCTAATGTTCTTTATATTTTTATTAAGTAAACAATATTATTTCATTTATAAATATTGCTTTTGGTATTATTAATAGATACAGAAACAGTAATGGTGTCTGTTGTGGATCAGGTATCCATTTCATAAGTGTAACTATATTAGGACTGCAACTGCACATATGCAATTCCAGCAGACATACAGTTTGTGTTATGAAGCATATTTAGAGATGTAACCTTGGTGTAATGTCCTGGCGCAGAGGAAACGGCAGATGAAAAAGCAGGTGATCATGCCACTGCACTCCAGCTTGGGCAACAGAGTGAGACCTCATCTCAAAAACAAACAAAAAGAACAATTGTCTCTAGATAAGCAATTTTCTTTTTCTAAGAGACAGGTTTCGCTTTGTTGCCCAGGTTGGAGTGCAGTGGCATGATTGTAGCTCACTGTAACTTTGAATTTCTGGGCCCAAGCTGCTCCTGCCTCAGCCTCCTGGGTAGCTGAGACTACAGGCATATGCCACTGTGTTTGGCTAATTTTTAAATTTCTTGTGGAGACAGGGTCCTACTGTGTTGCCCAGACTGATCTTGAACTCCTGGCCTCAAGTGATCCTCCTGCCTTGGCCTCCCAACTTGCTAGGATTACAGGTGTGAGCCACTGCACTAGCCCCAGATAAGTGACATTCTTATGATCACAACTGTTGGTCCCCTAAGACTTTGGCTTAAGTATATAACACAACTGTACAAGGTAAGAACTTAAGCCATATAAGGCAACGGCAAACTCTTTATCCTTTTTTCTCTTGAGATGGAGTCTCGCTCTGTGGCCCAGGCTGAAGTGCAGTGGCGTGATCTTGGCTCATTGCAACCTCTGCCTCCTGGGTTCACACCAATCTCCTGCCTCAGCCTCCCAGGTAGCTGGGATTACAGGTGCTCGCCACCACGCTCGGCTAATTTTTTGTATGTTTTAGTAGCGATGGGGTTTCACCGTGTTAGCCAGGATGGTCTCGACCTCCTGACCTCGTGATCTGCCCGCCTCGGCCTCCCAAACTGCTGGGATTGCAGGCATGAGCCACCGCACCTGGTGGGCAAACTCTTTTTTCTACAGACCACTAATTTTCCTTAATAATTTTTTCCTGGAAGTTCTAGACTGCTGTGAATTCTTAGGTTAAACAAAAAGACATTGAAAAACATACTACCTATTCAAGTATATTTTCACATAAAGTTCCTTTTAATATGTAGGCTGAATGTTCAACTCTCATTCACCAGAGGGATTACAATGAGATTAATATTGTGTTGATAATGGGAAAACAAAGATGCATTATGCGTGGGCCCCTGTCTATTCTTAAGGAGCTCACAGCAGAGGAAGGCAGAGATGTATACAAAACATATAATGTGCAGGTGTCCAAATTAAGGTATAATATACAGTACTATGGGAACTCTTAAGAAGGAACAATCTGGCCGGGCGCGGTGGCTCAAGCCTGTAATCCCAGCACTTTGGGAGGCCGAGACGGGCGGATCACGAGGTCAGGAGATTGAGACCATCCTGG
>NW_012120709.1:24930181-24979014 GCF_000951035.1 Colobus angolensis palliatus | reverse complement strand
AGGTGGAGCTTGCAGTGAGCGAGATCGCGCCACTGCACTCCAGCCTGGGCGACAGAGCGAGACTCCATCTCAAAAAAAAAAAAAAAGATTTAACCAGAACTGTGGGAAGATCATAACCTCTCTGTTCCTTAAAGTTAAGAGGCAGAACTTGAAAATCCTTACAGTTCCTTCCAGCTCTAACCCAAGATTCTGTGATCTCTTCCAGTTTTCTAGGCATTTCCACATGGATTTCTTACATCACTCCACACCAATGTCTTTTGTGGAACCTCCATACTCCTTACTTATCTCCTTTGTTCTCCATGCATTATCTTTTGTTTTAGTCACCCAGGCCTGAATCTTTAGGGTCATCTTTGACTCTCCCCTTCTCCATATTCAACCAAGTGTGTTCATTCTTCTTTCCTTTCCTTTCTTTTCCCACCAAATGTGGGTTTTATTACCAGACATCTCTACTCTAGCAATACTCTCATTAGTGAACTCTCGTCTTTGAGCATCTCCAGTTCAATCTGTCTTATATAGAGAGCTTATCACATTATGTTTCCTGAAATTCTGCTTCTATTCACTCCCTCAAGTTTTCAAAGGCCTCATGGTTTGGCACTGAAGGCCCTCTAAAACTTGTCCCAATCCACCTTCCCAATTTTCCTTCACTACCACCTGACATGGATTTCAACGCCATCTCACCTGACACTACTCTAAACCCACCAAATGCAATCATGCCTTTCTAACTTTGCTTACCTTCCTTCTTCTTCCTAGAGAGCCCTGCATTCTTCTTTGCCTAACCAAAATTCCATTTTCTCCTTTAATAGAATCTTCTTTTAATCTTCATGGGTTTTTGATAACCCTAACTCACCCATGGTGACCTTTCTCTCCTTGAACTCTTCTAGTACTTACAGCCTAGAGAACATTTACTAGTCCTTCAAAGGCGGATGAATACCTACATGCTTGCAATACAAAGATGAATAAGAAAATAAAATTCCAGCCCTTATGGAGAGTTCGCTGTTGAGTGAGTGATAAAAGTAAACAAACATGTACAAAATAAATTTTAAGCTACGAGAGAAGAACATGTAAGATTCAAAAGGAGGGAGAGGGAGGGCTTAGCTACCTCAGAAGGTCAGGAAAGACTGTCTGAGCTGGATCTTGAAGGGTGAGCTGGAGCTCACCAGGTGATTGAGGGCAGGGAGAGAACTCCAGGCAGAGGAGAAAGCACGTGTGAAGGCACACAAGGGAAAGAGAAGGGCACAGAAGGCACGTGAGGGAATGGCAAAAGACAAGGCTGGAGGGGGAAGCAGGGTTCTCATGGGCTCCGCTAAGGTGTGTGCAATGTTGAAAACATAATCTGTATCATTGACTTTTCATGTAAAATATGGCTAATTCTCCAACAAGACAAACTTCTCAAGGACAAGGAAAATGTATGATGCCTCCAGGTATCCCCCATACTTCCTAGCATAAAACATCCACTTAAATGGTGCTAATACTCAGAAAATGAAGCTCTAGCTGAAAACAGGGCTTCTGCTGATGAGTCAATCTGATTTAATCCACTCACCTTCAATACTTTCTGCACAGATCTGAAAGCCATCATCACTGGAAATTTCAAAAACAAGTCCTTTCTTGGGTTTTTTCTCAGTAATGTTTTCCTTCCGCTTTTGTTCTTGCTGAAGCCAAAGCATCAGTGGAGAGCTGAAATTACTTTCTTCTTCTTCCACTGTTTTAGGTTCTAATAGGGAGAAAATAGATAGGGGCCAAAGTGGTTGCAGCAACAAATGCTCACTGAGCACTGACTACCTGTAGAGTACTTTGCATAAATGATCTCTAAGCCTAACCACATTCCACAGTTGGTTTATTATTCCCATAACAGATCCAAGACTCAAAGAGCTTGCCTAGGTCATTGCTAGAAAGCAGTGACTAAAACCAGAATTTTTTTTACATGAAGTTGTCTCTGTGGTAGAATTTCTGGTACGACAATCTGATAGTTTTTCAATAAGCAACTGTCCTCAACAAAGTTATAGCCAGAACTCTCTAATCTTAAAGTGACCATTTGTTTCTTCATCAAATTCATTAGAACTGATGGAAAATGCTATGGCGATGTATCTGGTATTGTAACCAAAATCTGACTACCTAATAAAAATCATTCTTAGTTTTCTTTAGTGACAACTAAAAAGTGAAGTCAGGTTATTACTAGCTATTTAAACCTCAGTGCTGGTAAAACCAGTACAGCAGAAGAGTATGCGTATTGTCTTAAGTCCTTAGCTGACAGGTGATCATAGAATATGTACTGGAAGAACACTGCACCAAGAGACAGGTGTGCCAAGTTTCAGTCTCCAATGTGGGCCAAATCACTTAACTTCTTTGGAGCTTAGATATTTTTTTTTTTTAAATGTAGAAAATAAGTAGGTAAAGTGGGTCATTTTCATGGTCCTTTTAACACTGATATTCTCGGATTCTAACCTGTTACCCACCCACATACCTGTACTTTCTTGCTCATTTGCTGGATTTTGGGTCACCTGAACTTCCGGAAGAACAGCCACTTGCCTAAATAAAAACCAAATGTAAGATATAATATCAGCTAGTTCTTCAATTTGAAGAAAAACATCCATAATTTTCTATACAGCTCTGGTATACAAAATAACTGCTAGAAAATGAACCACAGGGGGCTTTCTGTAGAACTTGCTGAATGAATACAACCACCACACCACTGTATGGTACATAATATACAACTCTTTTCTGAGATTCTTTACCAAATACTGACATTAAGTTTCTGTTTTTAAAGTTGTAAACTGTGCCTTTGAAATTCTTCTCATACTCTCAGTATTAGAAAAAATGAAAGGACACTTGTCAGAAGCAATTCTAAAGTTACTTAAATAAGTTAGCTGGTTTAACTAAAAATAAAAAATAAGCTGCATGAGCTTATAAACCACCACCAATTTTCACTTTTTTTTTTTTTTTGAGATACAGTCTCACTTTGTTGTCCAGGTTGGAGTGCAGTGGCAATCACGGCTTGCTGCATCCTCCAATTCCCAGGCTCAAGCAATCCTCCTACCTTAGCTTGGACTGTGGATGTGCACCACCATGCCTGGCTAATTTTTAATTTTTGGAGAGACAGGGTCTCCCTATGTTGCCAAGGTTGGTTTCAAACTCCTGGGCTCAAGCAATCCTCCTGCCTCGGTCTCCCAAAGTGTTGGGATTAGAGGCATGAGCCACTGTGTCCAGGCCCAATTTTCACTTTTTTAAACTAAATAAATTCTGGAAACAATCCAAATATATATCAATAGAGGACTCATTAAATTACTGTAGATCCACACAATAGAATTGGGGGCAGCGATTTAAAAAGTGAAGCACACCTATATATATTGGCACAGAAAGATGTACATAAGTGAAAAGCCAAATACAGAACAGTATGTGCAGTATTATTCCTTTTATGTAAAAAAGCATATACATATTCATATATATACCATGTTTATCTGTGTATGCATAGAAATGTCTGCATAGATAAAAACAAATTATTAGCAATGACCACCTCTAGGGAATAGATTGGGCGGGGGTGAGGGGGACAAACAGGAAACTATTATCCATTATTTAAATAATTCTTCTGTTCTATTTTTTGTTTACTTTTTTACAAGCCTGTATTACTCCCATTTAAAAAACTTTGGCAAGAAAACAAGAATGTGAATCAGGAAGAACTATTTTTTTACCTTTTTTTTTTTTGAGATGGAGTCTCGCTCTGTCGCCCAGGCTAGAGTGCAGTGGTGTGATCTCAGCTCACTGCAAGCTCCGCCTCCTGGGTTCACGCCATTCTCCTGCCTCAGCCTCCCGAGTAGCTGGGACTACAGGCGCCCACCACCATGCCCGGCTAATTATTTTTGTATTTTTAGTAAAGATGGGGTTTCACCATGTTAGCCAGGATGGTCTTGATCTGACCTCGTGATCCGCCCGCCTTGGCCTCCCAAAGTGCTAGGATTACAGACATGAACCTGGCCTGGAAGAACTATTTTTTAAATGAGGTGGACAAAACTGAGAGCTTAGTCTTAAAGGACAAATTCTTCAGCTTACCCTGCAGGTTGCCCACATTCCTTCTGGGAGGACTGCTCCACATTAGCTGTATCCTGCTGCTCAGCCTCTGCTCCTGGAGTCCTGGAACACAGGCGTTTGTATCTTTTCAAGACAAACCACCAGTAAATATGTACAGAATGTGGAGGTGAGTCGAAAGAAATGGCTCTATCAGGATCTGATAAAGTCTATAAGCCAGCAAAACTGACCTAAGGTCATAAAGGTTAGAATAATGGTTACTTTGAGGGGGCACTGACCTTATAAGAGAGGGCACCCTTGTGGGTTGCTAGAAATGTTCTGTATCTTGATCCGAGTGGTCGCTACATAGGTGCACTCCACCTAGGCTGGAGTGCAATGGCATGACCATGGCTCATTTAGCCTCTAACTCTTGGGCTCAAACAATCCTCCCACCTCAGCCTCCTGAATAGCTGGGGCTACAGGTGTGCAACACCACACCACAAACACTCTACAAAAATTTCTTTTTTTGTAGAGACAGGGTCTTACTATTTTGCACAGGCTAATCTTGAACTCCTGAGCTCAAGTAATCCTTCTGCCTCAGCCTTCTAAAGTGCTGGGATTACAGACATGAGTCACTATGCTTGGCTTTCAATGATAAAGTTTTAAAAAAAGGACTCTATGTGGATTTACCAGAGGGAGCTTTGCCCTCAAGATAAGAATTATCATTCTCTAGTATAAGCCTCAGTAAAATAGAAACAGGAACAAACAGCAACACTGTTTGAAATCAGAGCAAAAAGCAATTAGATGTGGTTCTATCCAAGAGACAAACTGCCCATGGATGGAACTACATTTTGCTATATAAATCACCACTCAGAGAGAAAAAAATTCAAAACCCAGAAAACTCCCAGGTAACGCAATTTGAACAGAAGAGTGTCTCTCCCAGAGAGTACCACATCAACAGCCCCTAATTTACAGCATGAAATCCCACAGACCTAGCCTAGGTAGTATTTGGATCTCTCACCCTGTGCCTGAGGTCAGGGACGTTGCTTCTTGGTCTGGAATGTGTGCTTCAGAAGAACTGGTCCGCAAATGGGAAACTTTGTGCTTCTTGCCATTCCCTTTGTCTAGAGGCAGCTGAAACCGTTTGGTTTTTGGTTTGGGTTTAGTGGGACCCGGCACTGAAGGGCTTGCTGACCGCTGTCCAGAGGATGGAGAACCCCCAGGAGAGGTGGAGCTGGCTTGCACAGCTGAGGATAAAGCCTTGTTCTGCTCCAGCCCCACGCTATTAGGGGCGTCTACCGTCTGGGTAAAGTTGGATACCTGGGGCCCTGAAGCAGAATCAAGATCACGCTGGGAAGAATGAATCCCAGTTTTGCTGGCAAGGAGCTGGTTCACATGCTGAAGCTGATAGTGTTCGTCTGCTTCCCCAGAAGGTGAAGCGGCTGTTATGCCTGTAGTCTGAGTGGAGGGGAGCACACAGATGCTAGATGCTGCTGTCATTGCAGCAGTAGAGGGGGTCTGTGATGTCCCCAGTTGTGGAAACATTCCTGAACTTGGCGGTAAAGCCACAGGCTGGTCCTGAATCCCCAGGCTCTGCTGGCTAGCTTTGATTAAAAGATTGCTTATTGAGCCAATATCTGGGGTACCAAGCAACCTTGGGTTGGTTAAGGTGACGTGTCCTGGAACTGATGCACTACTTGTAGGGGTTGTGGTAGTTTGCATGGATACAACATTCAAGACAGAGGAACTGGATGTCAAGCCAGACACAGACCCTGATGTGAGGTGGCTAGTATCCTGGCTTATTGTTGATGTGCCCGACACTGTGGCAGCAGTTCCTCCCACACTCTGTGGTAACAGGGGTGCCGGTTCAAAATACATGATGCTAGATTTAGATCTTTTTATGATGTTGGGGACAGTTCGATGAGATGAAGTATTAAGTGACCCCAAATCTAACAGATTGGGATGATTAGGAAGCTGGGAGGGTGTGAAGTTAATCAATGTCATATTAGAAACCACATCGGAAGGGGCAATGTTTGAAGGGGTACTAGAGGGAGCAAGTTTTTTATTCTTTCGGGTCTGTAGACGAGATATGGGTCTTTTCTTGAGTCCAGAGGATGGTGTGGCTACTGTGGTACTGAGGTCTGTCCTCTGGCTGGATTCTGAAACCAAAAGTTGGGGATCTGGAGGAGGCTGAACCCCAATAAGCAGGCCTGAAGGAGGACTGCTGATGTTGGGTGGGAAGCTACTTTGAGTAGCTGCAGGGAAGGAATGTAAGTGCTGGTGATGAGACATGGGTAGCAATCCTTTGCTAGCAGAAGGGAACAAAGATTGAGAAGTTGGCAAGCTTGGATTTAGTCCTGTGGTCAGGGTGAGACCACTTCCCATGGGCCCCAGTACTGAAGTATTTGTCTCCATCACACTGGGTGTAGAACTAACGGAAGAGGTCAATTGGATTTTTTGGGTCACTCCATTTGGAAGAGTTTGGAGAACATAAAGTGGCTGCATGTTCTGATTAACAACTATGAGTTTCTCAGTGGCTGGCTTCAGGTGGGGTGGAGTGGTCTGGACAGCTGCATTGGAAATCTGAGACGGGCCAGGACTATCAGTAGAATTGGGCACATACTTCTGGTTCTGGATAGGAACAGTTGGGGAAACAGGTACCTGAAGGCCAGGGGTGCTACTGTTTCTAGTTAAATCCTGATTGTTGCCATGACCTTGCTCTACTGAACCACAAGGAGGGCTAGAGATGTGGTCTGCATCCATGTGTCCTTGGATAAAATGATCAGGAGTCATGTGGCCTTCAGGAGTTGGATCTACTCCTGGGCTCAGCAGTGCTGGGTCACCTTCAGAGGAGGCTACAGGTTTTTCTGTGATGGTTACTCTCTTCTCCCCTGAGTCTGAGATTACAGCTAGTCTACTGGGATTCTGGCTGGGGACAGTGGGACTCCGGGTGGTCAAGACAGATAGATCAGATGGTAACTCTAGAGGCAACTCAAACTGTTCCTCTGCTGAGATAGAGGAAGAGACACTACTATCCACAGGTTCTGTTGTAGGCAGCTGCTGAGAAAATACTTCAAAAAGACCCATGTCTTTTTCACGATTACTGTCAAGACCCAAACCTTCACCAAGATTCAGGAGTTCTGATGAAGATGACTCTGGGCTCTCACCCAAAGCCTGCATGGATGGAGTATTCTTTAGTACAAAGTCCATAATGTCTGAAGGCAGGATATTCCCACAGTCATCACTGTTGTTATTGTCTGAATCTGATTTCAGGAGCTCAGTATTATAGGTGTCTAGTAAATTTTTGTCTGAGGGGGTACTTGTGTGGACTCTGCGGCTTGTCTCCAATGAGCTGAGCTGAGCTTCCAAGGAGTCCTGTCCCTGTGTTTTAACTCTGCTTACAGAATGGCAGTTATCCATCTTTGGCTCATTTTTGTGGCCAACAGAACTCTTAATGACATGTTCTTTCTCCCCAGCATCTTCAGGTCGATCAATCTTTAAGTTCTCTGTTCCATTTTCTTTACCATTTCTTTTTGGAATCTGGCTGCTTTTCCTTGTTGTGGCTGTGACACTAGTATCACTCTCTGTCCCATCATCAACACCATCTAACTGTGAGATTTTTGGAAGATCACACTGTTCCTCCTCCCGAAATAAATTATGGGATGCTAGTCGTTCCTCTCCACCTGAAGAAATCACTGTTCTAGTGAAGTTGTAATAGTATAAGTCGTCTTCATCCGAAGTGCTTAAGTCATCGGCCCCATCCACCTGTCCTTCAGCCGATCTCTTGCCTCGCTTCTTCCCAGTTGAGCTGCTATAGAATGGAATGTCTTCTTCACCATAGGATCTTACTCCATAGAGTGGGGTAAGCCCAAAGAACATGTTAGAACGTGCACGGGCACTGCGACGGGGATACCTCCTTTTAAAAGAGCCATCCTCCTGAGGTTTGGGGCCATCTGGAAGCATTAGGTTTCTGTCCTGTACTGGAAGAGTCTGATAGTTGTTACTTTGAGAATCCTGGCATGAGGTATTATTGGGGCTTGGTTGGGCCACTGGACCATCTGCTGGATTTTCAGAGGCTGAAATTGGTTCTGGGGGAGATGTTGACTCTATTTGCAATGGGGAAGCAGGACTACTTTCTTTCAGGGTGTTTTTGGATTGACTCTCATTTTCCATTTTTAGAGGTGTCAGTGTCACTTTGACTGTGCGTTTCCGTGGTGCCTGTAATTCCTTGGCAGATCCTTCTACTTGCATGGGTGGAGCTTTGGGGACTCCTGGCATAGAAAGGCCTTTATCACCAATCTTATCAGAAGAAACATTGTTACATGGTCGTTGGCCCATATACTCAGGTGTCAAAACCTCATCCATAAACTCTGGCTTCAAGTTTCCTTCCTCACCAGTTGTCACCTGACCAGGTTCCAAAAAAGATTTACTGGAATGCTTTTCTTTGAAGGTTTCTTTACAAGATTTTTTCCCTTTCTGTCTCCTATCTCTGGAACTAGATCCCATATGTTCATTGATAATGGATGATCTGTTGCTCATTCCAGATAGCTTCAAGGTTTTGACTTCAGTATCTTCATCTGGAGAGGGGTTTGCTGATTGGGTAGAATCTGTGTGTTGGTCTCGATCATTCCTTTGCCCTCTCAAATGGAGGTGTGGAAAGGAGAGGGCCTCTTTAGAAGAAAACGACACCGAAGAGGGTTCAGCAAAGGAGCCAATTTTACTAACACTCAGTTCTCTAGATGTTGTGTTATGAACCTGTGGGGCCAGTTTAGGAATTCCAGGGTAAGCCACATTATGTGCAGATCCCTCTGAGCTCTTGGAACTCAGCACTTTGGTCTTCTCTCCCTTTAAAGAGGAGCTCTTGGAGGCCAAGTCTGAAGCACTGGACTGCTTCATTTCTGAAGATGAAGATCCATCCAAGTGACTGTTTTTATTGCCTACAGTAACCACTGTCCTTTGCAAATTTGAAGAGGTGGAAGTGTTTTGCCCTAAACTAGTACTTGAATTCAGTGGCCCTAAGACATGATCAACTGCTTTGGCACTTGAGTCAAGATCAGTAGCGGTACCAATGGTGGAGCCTGAGGAAACATTATTCCTAGAGTAAGTATTCCCAGTTCTCATTGGAGACATTATCCGGAGTTTGGACCGCTGAGGTGATAAGGAAGAGGTACTGTGACGCCTGGAGCCAATACTTCGAAGTCCAGAGGAGAGTAAAGGATCACCTACTGTGACTATTTCATGAGTGGTTGGGGTAGGACTTCCTAAACAAGAGAGAAAAAGTAATAAATGCTATTGTAGATAGAACAAATATGTAGAAGTCACTGGTTTCAATGATTTGACTATATATATACACATATATTTATAGATAACTGGAAATCTACATTTTCTATTTATTTATTTATTATTTATTTTTTTGAGACAATGTCTCACTCTGTCACCCAGGCTGGCATTCAGTGGTATGATCTTGACTTACTGCAACCTCCACCTCCTGGGTTCCAGCGATTCTCCTGCCTCAGCCTCTCGGGTAGCTGGGATTACAAGCATGTGCCACCACACGTGGCTAATTTTTGTATTTTTAGTAGAGACAGGGTTTCACCATGTTGGCCATGCTGGTCTTGAACTCCTGACCTCAGGTGATACACCTGCCCTGGCCTCCCAGAATGCTAGGATTACAGGGGTGAGCCACCGCACCCAACCGGAATCTACATTTTCAATCAGTAAAAGTCACCAAGATAAAGCTGCCTGAAAGAACTACAAATTAATCTTTGGGCTGATCTTCTTAGGTCAAGTAGGTCAATAAAGTCTTTTACCTGCAGAAGGCAACGGCCGACAACCAGGGGATCTCTGTGTTGGAGAATAACTGGGTGTTCGAATCCTGGGGACCTTTGAGATGACATGATAATAACAGGAGCCAGAGGTTTGCGAATGAGGAGGTCGGTCTGGTGATGGAGGACTTATAATTTCAGCTGTGTTTTGATTCTCTTTTGATGAACTTTCTGTGGCAGGAAATAAAAACTCTTAACTGAAAAAGCCCAATTAAAATATCAAACTAATTAACCAATGAAAAGTCAGCTATCAGGTAAATGTAAAACTAGAAGCAAATGAGACCTCCCAAGTAAATGACTTTTCCCCCAGCTTTCAATCATAGTACTCCCTGAATCAAATTCAAGTTCCAACCCATCTTTCTTTTTTTTTTTTTTGAGACAGTCTCACTCTGTCACCCAGGTCGGAGTGCAGTGGCGTGATCTTGGCTGACTGCAACCTCTGCCTCCCGGGTTCAAGTCATTCTTGTGCCTCTGCCTCCTGAGTGGCTGGAATTACTGGGATTCCAGGTGCCCGCCACCATGCCTGGCTATTTTTTTTTGTATTTTTAGTAGAGACGGGGTTTCACCATGTTGGCCAGGCTGTTCTCGAACTCCTGGCCTCAAGTGCTACACCTGCATCAGCCTCCCAAAGTGCTGGGACTACAGGCGTGAACCACTGTGCCCGGCCTCAAATCCTGTCTTGATTCAAGACTAACCTGTAAAAGATGTTGGACTATGGGCAATGGTCCTGTTTTCATCATGTTCAACAGTGCTGTTGATATCCGGCTCTACGACTGGAGGACGGCACTCCACTATCTTGCACGTATATACACAGCGCTTGCGAGCATCTGTGGTGCTCCAGTATACCCTGGAACACCTGGGTAAACAGATTTGGGAAAATCATCATAAGGGAGAGGACAGAAACAGAAACTAGTATTTTTCAAAACCTCTCTTCATCCTAGGTTCCCTGGTCCTTTTAATTACAGAATTTAGCTTTATTTCATGGGTTCTTAGTACAGATTCCCCTAGTTAGGTTGTTCTAAGCTTTTTGAAGTCCTTGGTTTTTCTTAGCCTCTCAGAAAATAGCCTAAGATCTTTTTTTTCTTGTACCATAAGCAGGCACCAAATATAGTAAAATATCCTAAAAGCAAGAGAAAGAAAAATATTAACTACTACAAAAATTAGTTTTGGCCTTCAGGACAGAACTACTGCCTTACAATGTATACAAAGTATGGTCCGAAAAGAAAACAAAGGGCAAACCTGTGGTGTTTCCTTTGGGAGAAAAGCCCCATGAGACAAGAGAAATGTAACTGCTTCAAATTTGCTGAATGCTAGTGGAGTCTGGTTTGTGTGAAAAGCTGCCAGCTAAATGTGGAGCACAGACTGTGTCATCGGAATAGGAATAGAGTAAGTTGGAGCATATATTGCAAAATGAGACTCCAACGCGAGAGCGGTAGAAGGGGAATTTTGAACTTATATTGTTAGCTTGTTAGACATTTTAACAACTTGCTTCATATAGGGAAGATTATAAATTCTTATTGAAAAATTTGATCATTATTGTGGGGATTTATAGTTTTAGAAGGACTTATAAAATGTAAAGTTGGGAACAGGGCATGAGCTGTTTTATCCATGAAAACAATCTGCACTCCTACATGGAGATAAATGTAATTTGGAGGATTCTTTTTTTTTTTTTTTTTTTTTGAGACGGAGTCTTGCTCTGTCGCCCAGGCTAGAGTGCAGTGGTGTGATCTCAGCTCACTGCAAGCTCTGCGTCCCAGGTTTACACCATTCTCCTGCCTCAAGTAGCTGGGACTACAGGCGCCTGCCACCTCGCCCGGCTAGTTTTTTGTATTTTTTAGTAAAGACGGGGTTTCACCGTGTTAGCCAGGATGGTCTCGTGATCCGCCCGTCTCAGCCTCCCAAAGTGCTGGGATTACAGGCTTGAGCCACTGCACCTGGCAATTTGGAGGAATCTTAAGAGACTGACCTTGTGTTTTCTACTTAGCTTTTATTTTTAAGTAATTCTGAAATGATGTCGGTAATACTTTCCTTCTATAACTGGATTCAGCTAACATAAATGCTGCTTTAGTCCCAATCTACAAGCAGATGAATCAGAGAACTACCAAACTAAGTAATTAATTCTTAGTAGCAGTTTAAAGTAGCTAACAAGTATGCCTCTACATTTAATGACCTTCAGTGTGTTCAGGTTGTGGGGCTGCTGTCTTCTCTTTATAGTGCTACTTACTGATATCCAATAGGAAAGAGCTTATCTTCACAGTCAGAGAGATCATTTAGAATTCCTAAGCAGTCGATTGTCATAGAGCCTGAGCAAGGAAAGAAGAACCGATTAGAGGAGATAATGAGTGTCATTTTATTTTTTTGAGAGAGTCTCACTCTGTCGCCCAGGATAGAGTGCAGTGGTGCAATCTCAGCTCACTGCAGCCTCTGCCTCTGGGGTTCAAGTGATTCCTATGCCTCAGCCCCCCAAGTAGCTGGGATTACAGGGATGCACCACCACCCCCAGCTAATTTTTTTTAGTAGAGATGGAGTTTCGCCACATTGGCCAGGCTGGTCTCCAACTCCTGACCTCCAGTGATCTGCCCGCCTCAGCTTCCCAAAGTGCTGGGATTACAGGTGTGAGATACCACACTGAGGGTCATTTTATAACTGAGGACCAGAAATTTCCCCAATGATATATACAGCCTTCCCCAGTAACTAAGGCTAGGTCATACCAATCATCATGTGGATATTTTCTGGTTCCAAGCCATTGAGAAACTTCCTTCTCAAGCTGATTCCTTCAAAGTCCACAAACACTCTTCTGAAAACTTCAAATCCATTCTCAGGAACCACCTTAAATAAAACCCATGGTAGCTGTTAATAGGCTGTCCCTTTGCACATTATACTCATGATCCTGACTGTCTCAGAGTGGAAGGCACACAGCATATCTCAAAAGCATCCTTCTGTTTCACTTAGCAGGACACTTCTGTATTTCCCAAAAGAGATGGTGCCTCTAGGAACACCTAATAGAAAAGCAAAACAGTTTATCATCTTGCTATATTTTTGTATTTTTCTTTTGAATTCTTTTTTTTTTTTTTTTCTTGAGACGGAGTCTCGCTCTGTCGCCCAGGCTGGAGTGCAGTGGCCCGATCTCAGCTCACTGCAAGTTCTGCCTCCCGGGTTTACACCATTCTCCTGCCTCAGCCTCCGGAGTAGCTGGGACTACAGGCGCCCGCCACCTCGCCCGGCTAGTTTTTTGTATTTTTAGTAGAGACGGGGTTTCACCATGTTAGTCAGGATGGTCTCGATCTGCTGACCTCGTGATCCGCCTGTCTCAGCCTCCCAAAGTGCTGGGATTACAGGCTTGAGCCACCGCGCCCGGCCTTTCTTTTGAATTTCTAAATAACTCAAAAAGCAACTAAATAAGCCATGAAAAGACTTGAAGGAAACTTAAATGCTAAGCAGAAGAAGCCAGCCTGAAAAGGCTATGTACTATATGATTCCAACTATGTGAAACTCTGCAAATGGCAAGACTATGGAGATAATAAAAACATCAGTGTTTGCCCAGGGTTGGGGAGAGGCAGGGGTGAACAGGCAGAGCACAGAGGATGTTTAAGGCAGTGAAAATACTCCATATGATGCTATAATGGGGGATATATGTCATTATATATTCATCCGAACCCACAGAATGTACAACGCCAAGAGTGAATGCTAATGTAAACTACGGACTCAAGGTAATAACCATGTGTCCAGTGTAGGTTTATCCATTGTAACAAATGCACCACTCCGGTGGGGGATGCTGATAATGGGGGAGGCTGTGCATATGTGGGTGCAGGGGGTATATGGGAAATCTCTGTACCTTCCAGTCAATTTTGCTGTGAACCTAAAACTACTCTAAAAAATAGTCTTTTTTTTTTTTTTTTTAAAAAAGCAACTAAAGCTCTCTCACTTCGCCTTTGATCAAATCCCGATGTCGTTGGCAATATACTTTTTTATCATCCAGAAAGACACAGTTCTTGGCTCGGGAACACATGAAGTGATAGTTGCTGGTGCAGGATGTGAGACAGCAACCCACGGTGGCTCCTGGCTTTTGGCAGAATTCACATCTCTAAAAATCCAAAAAGAAAAGAGCCCTATTCAGACTTTCAGATGTTTTAAGACGTTTACCATCTCCTCTATAGACTCATCCCATTCTATAGTTCCTACAATTCATTTTATCTATTGGTAGTCTGTTGAATTATGTATATCAATACTTGTTGGCTAACTACCCTGATGGCACTGTGAAAAATATCAGTGAGGCTATATTCACCCACAGGAAGAATATCTGGAAACTGAGAGGGAATCCCTTGCATAAAATTTACCCATAAGGTCTTACCAGTTGCTTGCCCCTGATCACAGCCATATGCACATTCTTTAGTGATCCGTCATCATCTTCAAACACTTCCGCAGACCACAAAGCACAATTTACATGTGTCCACTCATTTTGGCCAATATATAGCAAACGACCAGCATCCTATAAAATAGAGATTTCTTTTTTCCTAAAGAATATAATGCCAAAGGAGGTTTTCCTCAGCATTAGCTTTTCTTCAGTGAGGATAACCTCAAGAAAGCAACTGTAATTCTTTAATGTAGGGAGGCACACAGAAATCAGAATTCATTTTGCAACGTTGCTGTTTCCACTTCCTTCTTTTCTAGATTACTTTTTCCATAGACTGAAACTATTCTACAAATCTAGAGAATAAAAAAATGAGCTGGGTATGGTGGTTCATGTCTATAATCCCAGCACTTTGGGAGGCTGAAGCGGTAGGATCTCTTGAGCCCAGGAGTTTGAGACCAGCCTGGGCAACATAGGGAGACTCCGTCTCAACAAAAACAAACAAAAAATTAGCCGGCATGGTGGTGCGCATCTGTGGTCTCAGCTACTCAGGAGGCTGAGGTAGGAGGATCACTTGGGCCCTAGAAGCCGAGATTGCAGTGAGCCAAGATCATGCCACTGTACTCTAGCCTAGGTGACAGGGAGAGGCCTGGTCTCAAAAGGAAACAAAGAAACAAAAAGAGCAATAGGTGGTAAGTTTATAAAAATGTGCACTGACGTCTATAAACTGTATTTCAAAGTCAGTTCTCTCAGATTGTATTTAAAAGTTTTTGGCCGGGCACAGTGGCTCACGCCTGTAATCTCACCACTTTGGTATATGAGGTGGGTGGATCACCAGCCTGACCAACATGGAGAAACCCCATCTCTACTAAAAATACAAAATTAGCCAGGCATGGTGGCACATGCCTGTAATCCAGCTCCTCGGGAGGCTGAGGCAGGAGAATTGCTTAAACCTGGGAGGCGGAGGTTGTAGTGAGCTGAGATCGCACCATTGCACTCCAGCCTGGGCAACAAGAGCGAAATTCCGTTTCAAAAAAAACAAAAAAACAAAAACCCAAAACTTTTTAAAAAAATTGTAGGCTTACTATGTGTGCCAGGCACTAAATAGAGGCTTTACACACATTATTTCATTTAATCCTCACAACCACTCTGAGGTAAGCATTATTATCTTCATTTTAAAGATGAAACTGAGGGTCAGAGAGGTTAAACTACTTGCCAAAGTCAATAAGTAGGCAGTTAAGCACAGAAATGTGTTCAGGCAGGCGGCAGAACTGGGGCTCTTAACCATTCTGCTATCCTATATGAAACATAAGCTTTTAAATATGCAACTTAGATTTTATTAACTTTCACAAAATATTCTTGAGGAACTTCCATTAGAAATTACTAGACATCAAGGGTTTAATTTAAGGCAAATCAGTCACCTTTTAATCAAGAAAATCAGTCATTAAAAAACTCCAAGTGCCAAATAAATAAAAGTTTGAACTAAGTGACAAATAAATAAAAGTTACAAGTTAATAAGTTATACGCAAGTAAAAGTTATAAATTAGTAAGTTGTAAGTTCATTAAATAAATGGCACCCAGTCATCAAGTATGGACACAAGGACAAATAGTTCTTTTGGGGTATGTATTAACTAGGGCTCTGTGTCGCAAAGTACTTACATTAGCACTGTCATCACCATATGTCAAACATAAAGCACACTGTCTATTGTCTTCTATGCCTGGGGGTGGGTTCAGCTCTGGACTGTCTTCTCGACTCCTATCAGTACCTTGAAATCCAAAAGACTCCCATCAATACCTTGAGATCCAGTTAAAATTGGCAATACTATGTCTGATTTCCAGGAAAAAAGAAAACAATTCAGCTTACATAGCCTACAGCCTATAAAATAACCACTTTCAAAGTGTTCAGAGTAACGCTATCTCATTATCTATGTTACAGTACTCAAGAGTATTTATATGAAGTCCTCATTAACACCTCAAGTGAAGCAAAATTAATGATGGTATTACATTTAAGGATGACCTTAAAATTCCTTTCTGATATCCAAGTATATCTAATTTTAGTGAATTGGATCCACAAAGTCAATCATCTGCCTCTAGAGGGAAATGGGTGACGACGCTCCTTTTGGTGGCTTACTCAAAATTGGTGGTGTAGGAGGATGCAGAGGAGTTGGTGAGTCTGGTTCTCCAGGCCCTTTGGGTTTGGGAGCTGGAATAATTTTCTTCATTAAAGGAGGCTGCTCAGTGTGGCTGTTTTCCTCTCGCTCCTGCCACTGAGCATAATTATGGTCAAGTGAAGGTGGAAGCACTGCGTTTGGTAACATCCCACTGCTGAAAATAATTGATTCAACAAGCATTTATTGAACTCCTACAGTATACCTAGAACTGTATAAAATAATCAAATTCTTGATATCACCTGTTGCCCCATGTACGAGCCATTCACAGAATATAAGAAAAAGTCACAGCGTTTGGAAAACCGCAGAAGTACACAGAACTTAATATTTTAAAAAATATCTCAACATACGACTCTTGGTTAAACTTGCTGAAACAAATGATAACCCTATCAAAAAATCAAAAGAGGCCAGACGTGGGGGCTCACGCCTGTAATCCCAGCACTTTGGAAGGGTGAGGCAGGCAGATCATGAGGTCAAGAGATCAAGACCATCCTGGCCCAAATGGTGAAACCCAGTCTCTATTAAAATACAAAAATTAGCTGGACGTGGTGGTGCCTGCCTGTTGTCCTAGCTACTTGGGAAGCTGAGGGAGGAGAATCACTTGAACCAGGGAGGCAGAGGTTGTAGTGAGCCGAGATCGCGCCACTGTGCTCCAGTCGGGCAACAGAACAAGACTCTGTCTCAAAAAAAAAATTAATCAAATCAAATCAAATCAAAAGAATTTACATATGGAAAATCAAGAGCAGTACAAAGCACCATTTGAACTATCAGTCAAACAGAACCCATTTATAACAAGGCCAGCTACATGGCTATATCACACATGTATTGTACATTTGTCACAATTAAACCAAGCTCCTTACAATAAAACAAATACAAAAGTAAAGAACAAAAAGGCAACTGCCTATAACAAACATTAAGTGTAGTCCTCAAAACAGCACTGAAAAGGCATTTCAACCAATTCATTTCTAGTATTAAAACCTTTAGGAAAACTGCAATCTAGAAATACGAGAACTCTCAGACTTCTAGCCGATGAGGAGAAAAAAAAAGTGATGCTAAATTCACTTACTTGCTTGATACTTTATTTGGCTCCCAAAACCTGGACTTTTTGACACTGAACCATGGAAAAACACGTTCCATTTGCTAAAATAAAACACAAACAAAATGTAAATATGTAAACATTCATTTAGATACCACATGAAAAAACTTCAAACCAGCTTCTCTGTCAATACGAAGATAATTTCAGGCCACCAAGGGAAAGATCCATCCATTCTGGCAACCTCACCAAATTCCTCTCAAAGAATCAGAGGATCAAATTAAACCAAAGATGTTTCATACACATGACAAAGCAAAAAGTAGAAGAGAACAAGTTCATTGTATTCACAGGGTAGTTACTTATAGGTAAGCATTAAAACCATGAATTAGTAATATCATTCACCCGAATGAAGAAGGACTTGACCATGCTGTTGGCTTTTTTAATTTCTGGCTGTCCTCCATCTGAATTAATGGCTGCTTGAATGATCTTCACAATATCATCACTGAACTCCAACTGTATACAAAAACAAAATGTTAATTATTCTTAAAACAGTGTGTTCTCAAAACCATTTCCTTTTTCCTCCCTAATCATCCGGCACAGAGATCCAACAGAAAACTCGTACCCTATTTTAATGTGGTATAATACTCTTTGGCTGAGACCTTTGAGATTCAATTCACAATTAACCTGTAGCAATTAAGAGATGCCAGGCTAATGAGGTAAGAATGCAAACAAATTGGCTGTATCATGATAAATTATCCAAGCAGGTCCACAGTTTTTAATGTGGATTAAAATAAGTAAACAGTGTCTCACGCCTGTAATCCCAGCACTTTGGGAGGCTGATGTGGGTGGATCACTTGAGGTCAGGAGTTCAAGACCAGCCTAGCCAACATGGTGAAACCCCATCTCTACTAAAAATACAAAATTAGCCAGGCATGATGGCGCATGCCTGTAATCCTAGCTACTCAGGAGGCTGAAGCAGGAGAATCACTTGAACATGGGAGGCGGAGGTTGCAGTGAGCTGAGATCCTGTCACTGCCCTCCAGCCTGGGTAACAGAGCGAGACTCCATCTCAAAAATAATAATAAATAAAGAACAGAATAGCAAATATAGACCATGAGATAATAAATGATCATTTCCTATACATTCTTAAAATCATAAAATTAACAGGCATCTATCTACAAATGAAGACCTTATAGAGAAAGGCACATTATTCAGATCTGATCTCAAAAGGGGAGGGAGAATCAATTAATTTCACATTAGCGTTTTCCACATCAACAGTTTGTTAGTGCTTCCTCTTAATATAAAAATAATTTTCAGAAAACTGAGATGAAAGTGAAATAAAAGAACTATTTTAAGACATTACCTTCCCTATCATAACCCTTCTTCTGAAACACAAAGCTAAAATAACTCATACATTTTTCGGTTTCTAAAGCCATGTGACATTTCTAAATATAATACAAATCATTTTTTAATTTACTTATACTCAGCCTCATGCCCCACAGATCCAAGGAAGCTACACTGGCACTAGAAATTTTGATGGCTCGCTGTAGAAACATACCACAGATGTGTAATTCCCTTGGTCCATCTTCCTCTTGACTCCTTCCAGATCTAAAGGCTGCTGATCATCCTGTTTGCTGACCTCAGTAAGAACTGGTGGATCAGGTCCTTCGGGGGAGCTGCGGGAAGGTATACTCTCCTCTGTCTCGGGATTTAAGTCTGGAGGCTTGGCAGCCTATTGCCAGGAAAGATATGTTGCTTTTATCTAACACTAAAACCAAGGTGTCCATGCAAATTCTATTAAAATTAATAAAGATGGTACTGAATGATTCATGTTCATTTCATATTCCAAAGAACATGAAAATAATCAGATTTCTCAAATAGAAAAGGAAAGTTAAAAATGAGACTGTTACGTAATAGCTTAGCTAGGCTAACTTAGGAACTTTTCTTGGTAATTTCCAAACCTAGTATGAAGAAGCTGAAACTGTGTTCAGTTCCTTTTGAGTATAACATAGAAAGCAGCTAACTTTCCTATTTAAAAAATGGAGCTCTATTAAAAGATGAAACAGCAGCTTAGCTCTGAGTTAAAGTGATCCATATGGTTCTTCTAATGACTACTTTTTTTTTTTTTTTTTGAGGCGGAGTCTCGCTCTGTCGCCCAGACTGGAGTGCAGTGGCCCCATCTCAGCTCACTGCAAGCTCCGCCTCCCGGGTTTACGCCATTCTCCTGCCTCAGCCTCCCAGTAGCTGGGACTACAGGCGCCCGCCACCTCGCCCGGCTAGTTTTTGTATTTTTAGTAGAGACGGGGTTTCACCGTGTTAGCCAGGATGGTCTCGATCTCCTGACCTCGTGATCCGCCCGTCTCGGCCTCCCAAAGTGCTGGGATTACAGGCTTGAGCCACCGCGCCCGGCCATGACTACTTTATAAATGTGTAAAGTTCACAACTTACATAGACAGAAAGTGTTTTTCCAATTGATTACTATAACTGTCTCCTAACTACGAATCCTGCCTCTAGGCTCAGGTATCTCCAGTCCTTCTCCACTCCAGTCAGAATAATATTTTTTCTAAGAAGCAACACTGATCAGGTCACCGTCTTGGGTGAAATGCTTCACTGGCTCCCCATCACCTTCAGCGCATGAAGTCCAAATTTCTCATTATAACAGCAAGGCCGCTGAAGATACAGCTCCTTCCCATTTCTTACTCTAAAGCAGGTCCTACTCTTGGCTCTAAATATTTTCCTAATGGTTATAGTCAAAACAAGCAACTAAAAATTAAGCGAGGAGAATGAAGTAAAACAAGAGAAACACTAGGTAAAAACTACCTAAGAACAAGCTCTCAGAAAAAAAATGAGACTTGGCCTACCTGCCGGTAGCGTAGCAAATGGCTGGTAGTCCGAGAATTCAACAAAGCTGTCAGAACTTGCTTCAGAGAAATCTGCAGCTCTTTTTCAAGGGCCAGTCGCCACTCTGCAGGGTGCCGCTCAGTACAGTTCACACAAGTGTAGGCCACACTTTCTGGCAGATTAGATAGAATCTCATACATCTCATCTAAGAAAACAAAAACCTACCATGATGAAGTCCTCTGAAGAATGGGAGAGAGGAAGAAGAGGAAACTATTCCACTGAACTTACTATAAAGCCATATGTTGGGCACCACATTAAGATTCTGATATCCTCATGGATATCACACATATTGATCTCAAAAAGTGGCATTATTAATTAACACTAATCCTGAATTTGGTTATTGAGAATCAGGTTATGGAACCCACAAAGGACAGCAAATAAATACTTTAAAGGCATATATTCAAGATAAGTGAGCACAAACATAATACAATGCTGCTTATTCTAGAAACTAAAAAATAAATTTAGAGATTACAAATAACAACACAACCATAATTTTAGGTTTAAAGTGCTCTAGAGGCTTATAAATGCAGTAGTACCTATAAAGAAGAAAACTGAAATAAAAAGACTCCAACCTTCTGTACCTGAAAGATTCTCACATTTGGAATGGACCCAGCGATCACATTTCCCACATTGCATCATCTTACTCTCATAGTCATCATCATCATAACATTTGTCACAGAGAGGGCAGAAGTTTCCTGAAAGCAAAGCAAAGTTTACAGCAGTGCTTTGGCTCACATGTATGTGTTTTTACGGCCCTTGACTTGCATGTACCAACCCAATCTAAATCTTCTTCTGGGATCATGAACACCAGCATGGATCTACTGTGGAATGTTCACGTATCTGCAGTCTCAAGATTATTCTGAACCCCTCAAATACTCACAGAAAAGCTTCATACGCCACTAGTTTTCTTTAGTTTACTAGTTTTCATTTATAAAGGTCATGAGGTAGATTTTCAAGATAAAACAATACAAAAGAATGGAAGAGAGAAATTTCTCACACATTTGAAAGAAATATTTAAGTATTTAAAAGGAAGTGGCAATATGGAAGTCAGAAACAGTACATGTAAGCCTTTTCCTTATTTCTAGGGCATTTACATTAGAGCTTAGAGGAGCACTTCCTAAGATTCAGTACTCTGCATAACCTTCATAAATTTTCTTTATATACAGAGATCTCCTCTATTATTTTTTACTTAATGAACTTCTTCAAACTGATCTGCTTATCTTAGTTAAAATACTAACTTTATATGATTATCCTAAGTCAGTAATATAATAGGTTTAACGTATTCGTTATATTAATATTTTTTCTAATATAACTATTAAAAGAAAATGTTTGGGTACCAACTAAAATCACTTCTGAAATAATCAAATATATAATATATATACCACACTTTGGGAAATACTAGCTTAGAGGATTTCTTTGTGGTGAGTTATAATGAAAAGTCCTCTTAACACTTCCCATATAAACTAACAAGACATTTCTAGTTGCTAAGTTCTAAACAGGAACTTAGGAAATGTGTCTAAATGGTATCTTTGACATAATACGTGAGACTTTTTATTTCATTTCACTAGAGAGTCTAGTTCACCTCCAAAACACCAAGTACAACCTCCGAAAGTTGGCAAAACTGGGTTTTTGGGTACCTTTAGCAAAGAGCTTGGCGCAGTCATGGCACAGTGAGAAATCGTGAGACCACTGTGCATCCCACCCTTTGCCTGGAGTTGTGGATCCACAGCTCTTACAGCGAACACACTTGGTACAGATCTAGAAAAGAGGAAAAGAAATTCAATAGGAATTTCTTGTTTTTAATATCTTTCCTTAACTAAAAGGTTCTCAAATGCATCCATTTATAGATTTCATTTCTCTACTGAGATGATTTCCTAGTAATGAGGCAAAAAGATTGTCATACTGACATTCTCAAGCATAGATATTTGTAATACAAGTTACATAAACCCAATAGTCACAGGACAGTTCTCTACAAGAGCATCACGTGTATAACTCACCCAAACTTTCTTTTTCTTTGTGGGTTTGGTGGGGTAGTTTGGTCCCAGGCACTCAGGGTGATAGCTGTTTCGGCACTTATTACACTCCAGCAGCTGCTGTAAGAAAATATAATGGCAAAAAGATGAGCATCATATTACCTTCACCCAACACTTATTACTTAGTACCCCATTTTCACATTTACTGGCAAGTAAGTAGAGCACACAATTGTAAGTTTGAATTTCCTCACGCATTATTTACTCCTGCCAAAGGCACTTGGTGATCAGCATTCTTACTAGGGAGATTTGACTTGTTTTTGGAATTTTATTCAATATCATGTTTTCTGTCATTGTTCCAAAATTAAAACACAAAATGGGCAACTGATGACACCCAATTAAATACTAAAGACAGACTAAGCAAAAAGAGAAATAATATAGATATAAAATCTTAACTGGAAGACAGAAATCGAGATCGAAAAAGAAAGCAATACTCTAAGCACAGTCATCCTTGATTTCCGTGGGGGATTGGTTCCAGGACCCCCAGAGGATACCAAAGTCCATGGATGCTCAAGTCCCATAGACAAAATGGTGTAGCATTTGCATATAAGAAAATGCACATCCTCCCATATACTTATTTTTTTTTTTTTGAGATGGAGTCTCACTCTGTCACCCAGGCTGGCGTGACAGACTGCACCACAGGCTGGAGTGGCTCACTGCAACCTCGGAGTCCAAAGTTCAAGCGATTTTCCTGCCTCAGCCTCCCAAGTAGCTGGGACTACATGTGACCACCACCCCTCCTGGCTAATTTTTTTGTATTTTTAGTAGAGATGGGGTTTCACCATGTTAGCTCAGGATGGTCTGAAACTCCTGGCCTCAAGTGATCCGCCCGCCATATACTTTAAATTATCTCTAGATTACTTATCATACCTAATACAATGTAAATAGTTGTTATACTGTATTGTTTAGGAAATAATGACAAGAAAAAGTCTGTTCACATAGAGTACAGAGGCAACTACTAATTTTTTTCCAGATATAGTCAATCCAAGATGGTTAAGTCCAGGGATACAGAACCCACTGACACAGAGGTCCAGCTGTAGTTCTGTTACCAAGTTTTGTACCTTTGTAGCCTGATGTTGCCTTCCACAAACGTGACAGAATTTGCAGCGACGACAACACCAATTTTCCAGCTGGTCCTCCAGAGGGCGCTCGTTCTCCTCTAAACAAAACTTGTGGAAGGGCTCACAACAGACTTGGCAATACACAAACTATAGTAAGAACATGGGAAGATAGAAGTACATCAAATAATATGAAGAAAAACATAATCAACCATACCCTCCTTATATACTTTGGGTTTTAGTAGTCCACTGGCATATATTTAAGTCAATACATATTCATTATAATGACTATGTAAAAAAAGTACAGTATTGGGCACTGTGGGAGATTCAGAGTACTAAAGTGGTAATAACAGTGGAATTAGAAAGTAACAAAGTAAATATAATCCAAGATTTAACAGAACATGCTAAGTGCCCTAAGAGTGGTATAAACAGAGAGCTATGGGAATGTAAAGGAGTGGGGTGAGGGAAATAGGGAGGGTTTAAACGTTTTCTGTAATATACAAAACAATTCTAAGCTCTGGTTTGTCCTTTCCATTTCTATTTTATTTTCTTAATTCATTTTTATTTTTATTTACTTATTTTTTTGAAATGGAGTCTCACTCTGTCACCCAGGCTGGGGTGCAGTGATGCAATCTCGATTCATTGCAATCTCCGCCTCCCGGGTTCAAGCGATTCTCCAGCCTCAGTCTCCTGAGTAGCTGGGCTTACAGGTGCGTGCCACCACACCTGGCTAATTTTTTGTATTTTTAGTAGAGACCGGGTTTCACCATGTTAGCGAGGATGGTCTCCATCTCCTGACCTCATGATCCACCCGCCTAGGCCTCCCAAAGTGCTGGGATTGCAGGCATGAGTCACCATGCCCAGCCTCCATTTCTAATTTTAGAAATAAGTTATTTTCATATTGATATAGGATTTTCAAAAATACTAATTAGGATAATCCAGAATTTTCATTTGCCACAAAGGAATTATTGGGACAATTGGTCAAACCTAAATAAGGCCTATAGATCAGATAATAGTAATGTACCAATGTTAATTTCCTGATTTGGTAATTATACCATGGTTAAATACAAGAATGTCTTTGATTTTTAAAAAAACATACTAAAATATTTAGAGGTAAAATGGTATATGTCTGCAACTTGTTCTCAAATTTTTAGACAAATGTATATCTATAGGTAAAATGTGTATATGTATTTTATTTGTTATTTTGTAAAATAGATACACACAGAGAAACATATTAACACTTAGGGAATCTGGGTGAGGGGTACCTAGAATTCTTTGTACGACTCAGAGTTTTTTTGTAAGTCTGAAATCATGTCAACATAAAAAGTTTAAAAAATTCGCCTGGAAGAGAGTTCATCAAGCACTGGTTATGCTTTAGGAGTGCAGTGCAGGCAGCAGGCTATTCTCTAATTCATGTTTTAGGAATCCTGTGAGGTTGCTATGTACAACTATAAAGAATTTAAATCAGAACAATTATACTCTGAAAAAGAAATCTGTTTAATCCCAGAAGTTGAAGGACTGGTGCTATAAATATAAGTTATAACTGTGGGTGGCATACATGTGAGTGCAAAGCACTATATTAGGAGGGAAAAGAGATACAGTAGACCCCTGGCACTTGTAGACTGAATATTCTCAGTCTCAATGATATCTGAAGCAACTCCTGCACTTAGAACAATAAGTTGTTGGTAATAGGGACTAAGAGAATATTTGCTTAGTAAATGAATACCAGGCAATAATTTGTAATTTTGCTAGTAATAACTTCAAATGGCAAGTGGGCAGGGTTGAGTTTCTTAGCTAGTTTGTGTCTCACTGACTGCTCAACATTCAGATTTCAACCTAGCTTGGATTTTCTTATTTTTTCTTATTATTTTTTTTTATTTTTTTGAGACAGGGTCTTGCTTAGTTGCCCAGGCTGGAGTTCAGTGGCGTGATAATGGCTCACTATAGCCTTGATCTCCTGGGCTCAAGTGATCCTCTCACCTCAGCCTCCCAAGTAGCTGGGACTAGAGTAGCTGGGACTATAGGCACATGCTACCATGCCTGGTATTTTTTTTTTTGAGTAGAGATGAGGTCTCACTGTTGCTCAGGCTGATCTTGAACTCCTGAGCTCAAGCAGTCCTCCTGCCTCAGCCTCCCAAAGTGCTGGGATTACAGGCGTGAGCCATTGCACCCGACCTGGATTTTCTTTACTACCTTTGCATACATATCTTATGTGGTAAGTAATAAGCCAAAGAGGTATCTGCCAGGAATTTAAGAACTGTAAAGGATGTAGGATATGTCCCTTATAAATGACAAACTACTGCTTCCTATTCAAAATTGTGCACTTTTTCCTTTCTCATTGTAAAGGTGGTACATACTGCAAAAAAACTCAGAAAGATTAAAAAAAAACCCAAAAAAACAGAGAAACAAATAAAAGTCACCCATAATCCAACCACACTCTTAATATTTTGGTATGAATCCTTCCAGATTGTTTTCTAGATATATATTCTAAAAACACTTTTCCAAACTAAGATGGGATTGTGCTTTATATACTATCTTGTAACCTGTTCTTTTCACACAGTGATATGTCATGGACATCTTTCCATGTTATTACTGCAATTACTTTTGCACCAACCTAATAACATCAATCTATATTAGCATCTTTAGGACTTCGTATTTGCCATTATATATGCCCTATACTTATTTTAACCCATGCTCCTATATGGACTTTTGGGTTGTTTCCAGTTTTTTATTATCATGAACAATATTGAAGTGAACACTACTTTATATCTACAGATTTGCCAATTTATCTAATTATATCCATAAGTATTTGAAGTGCAATTGCTATGTTAGAGGATATACCTATTTTAAAAATAAATATATATTTCCAAATAATTTCCTCAGAAAGAAAGATTGTAACTAATCTATATTTCTTTCTACCAACAGAAAGTCCCCATTTATTCAGGATTCTTTTTTATCATGCTTTAATTTCCAGTTTTTGGTCACTAGAGGGCTAAAAAACAGACACCCTCCTTTCACCTCCCCCGCCACCTACCATGTATTTATTTCTAATTTTGGGAATTATCTATTTCTGTCTTTTGCCTATTTTTTTTCTGGATATCATTCCTTTTTCTTATTAATTGGTAAGAGCTCTTTGTAGACAAAGAGGCTCTGATATACAATATAAAACAACCACCAATAGCATCCCTTTTAATAGACCACTGTATAATTTTTTCTCTTATTTAGACATCTAACAGAAAGATCAGAACTCTAATAAAGACTGAATTTAAGAGAGATGGGATTATTGATGTTTTCACTCTCAATAATTTTGCTACTCTAATAGCAGATTCCTTCCTAAAATCTCTAAAATACTTCAAAACATTTCTTTAGCTGGTTTAAACAGGGGATAGTACCTGCTAAACACCAACAAAACAGACTATAGTAATTTCATCCACAGAAAAATAATCTGTGTACTTCCTGGGGTACAAAGAAGCAGGATGCCTTACCTCTACATGCCCACTACTGGCACAGAGAAAGCAAACCACCCTGGGTGTTATAGGAACAGAAGTCAAGATTCCTAAGCCTCCCATCTCCCACACATTTTCTGCTTCACAATCCTCCTGTGGAGAGAGAAAGGTCAGTTAGGAAAGTTTTACAATTACACAACTTTGGATGGAAAATAAGGATGAAAAGCATAAAATTAGTATGACATCAGAATGTCAGAGTATTTCATTTCAATGAGTCCAAAAATAACTGCTGCTTTAGAAAGTTTAAATCTCAGACACAGACTATTAAAAGGCTTGCTTATTCAATTCATATTGAATATATTGCAAAGATACACTGGGACTGAATTTCCCTTACAGTTTTGCGAACTCAAGGAATCATTATGGTTTGATACTTTCCATGTGAAGGAATTACTTCCTCTGATACTGTTCAGGATGGATAGGAATGTTTCATTATCTATGTTCTGCAGTCAGTTCACAAACAGTGACCTAAGAACACTGACCAAAGCTCTCCCAGCGCTAAACCCATCTGTGAATGGGAGTTCTTATTCATTCCCCTAGTTGGTGCTGATTTCCTCTTTCAACACCTTTGGTAGTAGCATTTTCTTTATTTAAAGTCTTTGACACTCAGTATACTTTACGGTCACTGAAAACCTTTACCTTAAAGTCCACTCTGATCCTATGGACTCCATCTGCTGGAATTTTTTGCTTAGAACTATTGCCATTGGAGAGAGTACTGAGGATGTTCAAAGTGCCTGCATTCTCCTGCTTATTGACCGGAGGTGGTTTTTCCTAAGGAGACAAAAGATGAATATAGAACAAAATCACACCCTATTTGCCTTCGTATTTGCAACAGATAATAACGCAAATGACAAATCTTATTAATAGATCTAAAAAACATGTTTCCAACATAAACAGAGAAATAATCTTCAAAAAAAATTTTTGTAAGAGATTAGGTCTTGCTTTGTTGCCTAGGCTGCAATACAGTGGCACAATCATAGCTCACCGCAGCCTAGACTTTGTGGGCTCAAGTGATCCTCCTGCCTCAGCTTCTCAAGAGTAGCTGGGACTACAGGTGCATGCCACCATGCCTAGCTGATTTTTAAATTTTTTATAGCAACTGCGTGTCACTGTGTTGCCCAGGTTGGTCTCCAGCTCCTGCCCTCAAGTGATCCTCCCACCTTGGTCCCCCAGAGTGCTGGGATTATAGATGTAAGTCACCACACTATCTCTTTATCCATAATAAATAAAAATAGTGAAAACAGGGAAGGGTGATTTTTACAGACAAATAATTGCTAAAGGATGCTGGGGTCAAAAAATAATTATGCCAAATGGCTTTTAGAATAAGCAGATTCCTAGGCTAGAACATACAGGGCCACAAAGAAGGGAAAAGCAACAAGGAAGAGACCAAAAAGGAAACAGGGTAAAGCCTAAACTTTTTTTTTTTTTGAGATGGAGTCTCGCTCTGTCATCCAGGCTAGAGTGCAGTGATGCAGTCTAAGCTCACTGCAGCCTCTGACTCACAGGTTCAGGCAATTCCCCTGCCTCAGCCTCCCAAGTAGCTAGGATTACAAGCGCCCACTACCACACCCGGCTAATTTTTGTATTTTTAGTAGAGACAGGGTTTCACCATGTTGGCCAGGCTGGTCTCAAACTCTTGACCTCAAGTGATCTGCCCACTTCGGCTTCCCAAAGTGCTGGGATCACAGGCGTGAGCCACCGTGCCTTGCCAAGTCCAAACTTTTCTTTTTGGAGACAGTGTTTTGCTTTGTCACCCAGGCTAGACTGCAATGGTACAATCATAGCTCACTATAGTCTCAAATTCCTGGGCTCAAGACGATCCTTCTGTCTCAGCCTCCTGAGTACCTGGGACTACAGGCAAGTGCCACCATGCCTGGCTAACTTCTTCTTTTTTTTTTTTTGTTTAAATAAAGACAGGGTCTTGCTATGTTGCCCAGGTTGGTCTTGAACTGCTGGCCTCAAGCAATCTTCCCACCTCAGCCTCATTAAGTGTTGGGATTACCGGCGTGAGCCACTGTGCCCAGCTAAAAGCCTAAACTTCAAGTTTCTTAATTTTAAGGAATTCCACTGCCATATACATAGAAGTCAAGGATAAGGCTTTTTCCCTACAAAATAGAATACATCCCTGAGAAATGGCAGAGAAACAAATCTCTCCTCACCTTTTCTTTTGGTTTTTGTTTTACAGGGATACTTGGGCGGGGAGCCACTTTTTTCTGTTTGCTCTGCTCTGGACCTAAAAAATTCAGAATAAATTGCAGTCAGATGCTGGCAACGACTACTTTAATACTGACTGACCTGTGAAGAAAGGGGCATTAGAAAAAAAAAAAAAAACTATTTAAACTCTAGGCTTCGAACAGGAAATTAAAACAATATCTCCAATTTACCTGGTTTTTTGTTTATTATTATACATAATAGTTAGAAAGAGAGCTGATTTTCTTGAACTGAAGACTTAAAATCATACATTTCCTGCTTTCAAATGCTGTTTGAGACATCAGTGCTTTTTTGTTAGTACTTGTGGTTCAGCAATTCCTTCTTGCCCTCCGTACTCACCTGATTCTGGTGGTGGAGGCTGCTTTTTCTTGGGCTCACTAGGAGTGGTTTTGGGAACTTCTTTTCTTGGCGGTCCTGTAGTAGGTGGCTGAGGGGGGATGACTGGTGCTGGCTGGGAGACCTGCTTGCTTGACTTCCTAGAAGCTGGAATGGTGGCCTGTTTGGATTCAGGCCCAGGCGCCGAGACATTCCCTTCTTCACTCTTTTCCTCGACGGGCTTTCGTGGAGGAGGCTCACTACTGCTTTTCTTTGGGGCAGGATCCTCTCTTGCTGATGGGGTAGGTTTCTGACTAGAGTCCACCACGTTCTTCACAACACTGCTCTCTTTGCTCTCTTTCTTTTCACTGGTCTTAGACTTTTTTTCTTTCTTTTTCACAGCTGGGGGAAAAACAACAACATCATCTGTCTATAAGTGAGAATAATTTTATTTAAAATAGAATTACAGAGCCACCATATGATCCAGCAATCCCATAGCTAGGTATATACCAAAAAAAGGAAATCAGTATATCAAAGAGATATCTGCACTCTCATGTTTACTGCAGCAATATTCATGACAGCCAAGATTTGAAAGCAATCTAAGCGTCCATTAACAGATGAATGGATGAAGAAAATGTGGTACATATCCACAATGGAGTACTATTCAGCCACAAAAAAGAATGAGATCCTATCATCTGAAACAACATGGATGGAACTAGAGGACATTATGTTAAGTGAAATAAGCCAGGCACAGAGAGACAAACATCACATGTTCGCACTCATTTGTGGGAGCTAAAAATTAAAACAATTGAAATGATGGAGATAGAGAGAGAGAGAGAATGATGGTTATGAGAGGCTGAGAAGGGTAGTGAGGTTGAGGGGGAAAGTGGGGATGGTTAATGGGTACAAAAGTATAGCTAGATAGAAGTGAATAAGATCTAGTTTTTGATAGTACAACAGGGTAATTACAGTCAGCAATAATTTACTGTACCCTTAAAAATAATTATAAGAGTATAATTAGACTGTTTGTAACACAAAGGATAAATGCTTGAGGTAATGGACATCCCATGTACCCTGATGTGATTATTACCCATTGTATGCCTGTATCAACATATCTCATGTACCCCCATAAATTAATACACCTGCTGGCCAGGTGCAGTGGTGGCTCATGCCTGTAATTCCAGCACTTTGGGAGGCCAAGGCGAGAGGATCGCTTGAGCCCAGGAGTTCAAGACCAGCCTGAGCAACATGGCAAAATCCTGTCTCTGCAAACGAAAATTACAAAAATTAGCCAGGCATAGTGGTGCGCACCTGTAGTCCCAGCTACTAGGGAAGCTGAGGTGGGAGGATGGCTTCAGTCTGGGAGGTCGAAGCTACAGTGAGTCATAATCATGCTACTGCACCCCAGCCTGAAAGACAGAGTGAGACTCTGTCTCAAAAAAATAAATAAGTAAATAAATACACCTGCTATGTATCCACAAAAATTAAAAATAAGTTAAAAAAATACATTTAAAAAATAGAAGCGTAGAAATGTGACACAACATTCTCAGTTTCCTGCAGCTAAAAGTTAGCATTGAAAGGCTAAAGAAAGTTAATGCCAAGTTGATCAGGTGAAATAGGTATACTTTAATTGCTCTAGGAAATAGAATTAACTATAATTTTTATATAAATCTTAAAAATTTATTATGGAAAATTTAAAAAATACCCCCAATACAGGAAATAGTCCAATCAACCCCCATGTACCTATTACTTAGCTTCAATAATCTACTCCCTGCGAAAGAGTTGCACTTAAAAAAAAAAAGGTATTCTCTTCTACTGGATGTATACAACTACACAGCATTTAAGCAAGAAGCATTTGGGGGAAGACCTTTTTAACAACACTACCTTTAGCTTGCTTCTGCAGGTAGGCTTTGGAAGGCATCCACTGTAGATTCTGACATTTTCTCATCCTAGGAAAACAAGGATTAAATCATGAAACAAATTAAATTTAGAAGAGAAGCACTGAAACAAGTGTTCATTTTGCCTGCAACAATCAGTGAATCTTTATTCAGGTTCACATTTTTATAGCTGAAAAACGGACTACTCATTACTCAGATTAAATTTGAGCCTTTGAATCCCCTGATTCACCTACCTTTAGGATCTAAAAGGAGCAAATATCAAATTATTTTTGAAATGGGACTCAAATTTCTTGTAATCCAACACTGACTAGCACCACACACAAAGTGATCAGTCAGTATTTCTTGTAGTCGCATCAGTCCTACTCTCTTATGAGGTTAATATTCATCAAGTAATCTTAACACAAAACAGACTAAAATTATCAAACAACTCCTTTGTCTACCGCTACAATGCTATAATTAAATCTGGTGGCTTTGATATATACTTCACCCCTAAATTTAGATTTAATAAAATTCTAATGTAATCTGAAGTCTACAATTGCACTGAATCCACTTTAATTCTTAAATTTAGCACAACTTTATCTTGCTATCATGTACTTTTTTGTGATCTGTAAAGTACTTTACTTCTTTCCACTAATGAGACTGAGACAAGATTCTTGCTTAAGGTCAGACCAAACCAAAGCACAGAACTACTGCGTGTCTCCTAGAAATTATCTCCCCTGAAGTAAATAATGCAGCATTTCTCCCAATAATGTAGCATTTCTCACTTTCATGTCACTCACTCATTCAGCAAATATCTATTGATACCTATTATTTGTGCCAGGTAATTTACAAGATGCTCAATCACCAAAATTTCTGTTTATGCTACTATCTTGATCTACTTTAAATAAAGTATCCCAGATGGCAAAAAGTATATCCACAAACTGACTAAAAAAGAGGAGAAAAAGTAGAGTAATAAAAATTTCAACATAAAAAATTCCATATTAGGGGATGGCTAATGGGTATAAAAAAATAAGTAGAAAGAATGAATAAGACTTAGCATTTGATAGCACAACAGGATGATTATAGTCAATAATAATTTAATTGTACATTTAAAAATGACTGAAAGAGTATAACCGGACTGTTTGTAATACAAAGGATAAATGCTTAAGGGAATGGATACCCCATTTTGCATGATATGATTATGATGCATTGCATGCCTGTATCAAAACATCTTATATATACCATAAATGTATATACCTACTATGTACCCACACAAATTAAAACAAAACTTCTTAAAAACAGAAATTTCAGCCGGGTGTGGTGGCTCACGCCTGTAATCCCAGCACTTTGGGAGGCCGTGGCGGGTGGATCACCTGAGGTCGGGAGTTCAAGACCAGCCTGACCAACATGGAGAAACCCCCTCTCTACTAAAAATACAAAAATTAGCCAGGCATGGTGGCACATGCTTGTAATCCCAGCTACTCGAGAGGCTGAGGCAGGAGAATCGCTTGAACCCGGGAGGCGGAGGTTGCGGTGAGCTGAGATCGCGCCACTGCACTCCAGCCTGGGCAAAAAGAGCGAAACTCCGTCTCAAAAAAAAAAAAAAAAAAAAACCCAGAAATTTCATATGAAGCCAAGCACTGTGGCTCATGCCTGTAATCCCAGTACTTTGAGAGGCCAAGGCAGGAGGATCACTGGAGCCTAGGAGTTCAACATTGGCAGTGAGCTATGATCATGCCACTGCACTCCAGCCTGGGCATCAGAGCAAGACCCTGTCTCTTAAAAAAAAAATTCCATGTGCATAAAAATATTCTAAGAGACAGTCGGAAAGCACAGATATTTATGCAGTGTATCTCCAACGTTTCCTGAATTGTCATAATTTTGTTGGGTCAACATAATTTCATAAAGTTGTCAGGTTTTAAGTAGGAATCCTCCAGAGCTACAGTCTGATATGGTAGCCATTAGTTACACATGGCTAAAGTTAAACGAAATAAACAATGTAGTTCCTCAGTCACACTAGTCACATGTCAAGCACTCAACAGCCACATGTGGCTAACGGCTGCCACACTGAACTAAACATTTCCATTATTGTTGTCTACTATTCCAATAGAACATTTCCATTGTTGCAGAACATTCTATTAATGACAGCATGGCCCCAGAGTATTTCTTATTTAAGAACAGCCCACACCACAAAATCTAACTGTAATAAGTCTTGCAACTCAATTACAACCACATTCAGTGTCCTGATGCATCTCTGCAACAAACTAGGGATAAATAAGCAACTTTAAGGTTGAGAGGTCAACATCTCAGAGTGAAACACCCACTTACTTGCAGCACTGCTTCTTTATATTGCGACCACCAAACTTGGGCTTATCTAAGCAATTAGTACAAACACCACAGTCCTCAGGCACCTGGCAGCCGGGACACTGCCCACACCGCCTCGATCGCCGTCCTTTCTTTACTGGAGGTTCCTGGGGTGCCTTATTTCTAGTGACAGGTTTAATTGGTTTGATGGGTGGAGCAAGAGGTTCAGCATCTTCTGAGCCAGCAATTGATGACTTGTCTGTTAAAGAAATGCGGCATTAGTTCCAAGGGAGTACTGAATCCCTTCTTGGGAGTAGAAGGAGAGGTTCTCAAAAATCCCCTTCTATCATTAGCTACCTTCAAACCTTGTTTTAATTGGTACTCCAAAAATAAAATATATTAAAATATTTATATACAGAACTCAGAATCTATTTAAAATAGTTATTTAAATGTGTAAAAATGCCAATAACTTGGCTGGGCACAGTGGCTCATGTCTGTAATCCTAGCACTTTGGGAGGCTGAGCCAGGCAGATCGCCTGAGGTCAGGGGTTTGAGACCAGCCTGGCCAACATAGCAAAACCCCTCTCCACTAAAAATACAAAAATTAGCTGGGCATGGTGGCACATGCCTGTAATCCTAGATACTCAGGAGGCTGACGCAGGAGAATCGCTTGAACCCAGGAAGTGGAGGCTACAGTGAGCTGAGATCGTGCCCCTGTACTCCAGGTTGGGCGACACAACGAGACTCCGTCTCAAAAAAAAAAAAAAAAGCCAACAACTTGCGTCTCGATGAAAGCAAAATTCCAAATACTGAAAACAAAACAGTCTAATCTAAAATCAAGAATAGAAACCAAATGATTCTAAGGATTCTTCAAACCTCTAAATTCGTTTTGAGTGGCTACTCTGCACTTAAGAACTGTATGGCAGCCATGACCTGCCTCCTAGACCTCCAACTACAGAAAGTACAACCGATCTGGGCCCCCGCTTCTGTGCTCTGAAATCGAGTGGTGCAGAGGCCACACTTACCACGGGCTTTCAGGCAGTGACTCAGTGGAGGAGTCACTCCTCCACCTGCTCCCGAGAGACACAAGACTCCCCTGACAGTCCACTTTTTCTCAAAGACACCTTGACAGCTTTCTAAACCTTTCTTACCTGCACAGCAGTCTAGGAAGATTCTAGCCTTCCTTCCCCTTCTCCTTCATGGGGGTGAGACGGGCATCACAGTCTGACAGCTCTCCCAGCCTTCCCTGGCTACCTCCCCGTTTTCCTTCTCAGGCATTTCCTTTAATAAAATTCTCATGTTTTTAATCCCCTCTTGCCATCTGTTTTTCAGAGGACCCAGACTAACTATGAAGAGCCTACTGGGCATCCCCAGAATAATCAACAAACAAATCAAAAGCCTGTTCCGACTCCAAGCTGACCTTCCTGACCTACCATCATTCCCCATGGAAGACAAAATCTTTTCTCGTTCTTCCCATGGTAAGGCACTCAGGGTGGGCATGTCATCAGGAAACACAGCTCGTTTTCGGCCAAGGGCAACAGCTGCTCTTCTGCAGACATGTTTAATCCGGGGTCCTCGCACAGAGGTCTCTGATGAGTCACTTTCTTGACCCTGAATATGAGGCAATCCAAAAACAGTAACAACCATACATGTTGAAATTATAACTGAACGAAGCCAAGTATACTTGATCAATTTCATGACGACTTAGAATCAAAACATACAACTCTAATTATTCCCAGCTGATAAATCACATCAAAACAGAAATCAACTATTACCGGATCCTAATTGGCAGCACAAAAAAAGGTCTCTAATCAAAAAATAAAAAACAGCTTGAGGTGGGAAGATCATTTGAGGCCAGGAGTTCAAGACCAGTATGGGCAGCAACACAGCGAGAACCCATCTCTACCCAAAATTTAAAAATTGGCTGGGCGTGGTAATACACACCTGTAGTTCTAGCTACTTAGGAGGCTGGGACAAGAGGATCACTTGAGCCACCTTGGGTGACAGAGTGAGACCCTATCTTAAAAACAAACAAACAACTAAGCTTCTATTCCCAATTACACTACTATTTTAAATTCCCCTCAAAATTCAAGCTGCCAGTCTATATTACCAAAAAGTTCAGTGTGGTATAAATATAGCTTATCTAACCAAAAACTATTTCTTATATTTCCTTGATCAACAGAGAAGTAGGAGTGAAATAACTTATAAATGAAAGTATAGGCTGGGCGCAGTGGCTCACGCCTGCAATTCCAGCACTTTGGGAGGCCGAGGCAGGCGGATCACCTGAGGTCGGGAGTTTGAGATCAGCCTGACCAACATGGAGAAACTCTGTCTCTACTAAAAATACAAAATTAGCCGGGTGTGGCGGCGCATGCCCGTAATCCCAGCTACTCGGGAGGCTGAGGCAGAATTGCTTGAACCTGGAAGGCGGAGGTTGCAGTGAGCTGAGATCACGCCATTGTACTCCAGCCCGGGCAACAAGAGTGAAACTCCGTCTCAAAAAAAAAAGGAAGTATAAAAGGCTACAACAGAAATGTCTCAGATTTTAAAGAGCCACTGCTCCTATCACAAAAAACATCCAACATGGTGTTAAAAATAAGTCCCATTATATTCCTGCTACAATTCTCAACTGGCAGAATTACTAAATGTAACTATGGCCCTAGGTTGAATAATATTAATTTTATTTATTTATTTTTTTGAGACAAAGTCTCACTCTGTTACCCAGGCTGGAGTGCAGTGCCGCAATCTCGGCTCATTGCAACCTGCCTCCCAGGTTCAAGCGATTCTCCTGCCTCAGTCTCCCGAGTAGCTGGTACTATGGGCACGCGCCACCATGTCTGGCTAAGTTTTTGTATCTTTAGTAGAGACAGGGGTTCACCATGTTAGCCAGGATGGTCTCGATCTCCTGACCTCAGGTGATCCGCCTGCCTCGGCCTCCCAAAGTGCTGGGATTACAGGCGTGAGCCACTGCACCTGGCCCTGAATAACATTACAAATCTAAGTTTATGGCCATCTTAATCTAACTTGATATGCTGGCATAAATAGGCATCTATTACATGACAGTCTTTTCAAAAGACCCTAAAGATCAGCAACACTTCTCAGAAAAGGCCAGTGACTAGCTTACTTTGTTAAACAAATAAACAAACAAAACAATAAAAAAACAAACAAAAATGCTGGTCTTTGTAAAAATCTGTTTGGCATCCTGTTAACTAACTGAATTCTATAGCTTTCCTGTTCCATGGCCTAAGGCTAAGTGCTTCTAATCTGTTTATTTATTTATTTTGAGACAGAGTCTTACTCTATTGGCCCAGGCTTGAGTGCAGTGGCGGGATCTCAGCTCACTGCTATCTCTGCCTCCCAGGTTCAAGTGATTCTCTTGCCTCAATCTCCCGAGTAGCTGGGAATAGAGGCATGCATCACCAACTATTTTTTTTTTTTTTTTTTTTTAGTAGAGATGAGGTTTCACCATATTGGCCAGGCCAGGCTGGTCTCAAACTCCTGACCTCAAGTGATCTGCCCACCTTGGCCTTCCAAAGTGGTGGGATTACAGGCATGAACCATGGCACCCGGCCAGTACTTCTCATTTGTATTCTGCAAAAACATATTCTCTATTGCTCTAATCCTTCACTACTCAGAGGAAGAGAATGCTCCCCTCCAGTTTTCTATTCTATCGGGGATAGTAAAACAACTTGACTATTAAAATGTACCTTTAAAATTAAGTCCCAGGTTTAATTACATCAAACCTATAAGGTACAAACAACTCAGTATCCTCTGAGTTGTTTAAGTTATCTAAGTCCCAACCTTAGTTCATTCAGCCTTAGTTCACCAATTTTCCACAGGTCCCAATCCAGCTATCCAATATTCCTCAAATATGTTTCTTACTTTTCCATTTTTACCCACACTGTTCCCTCTACTTAGAATGTTATGTCCTGCCATTTTCTACCTATCAAAATCTTACTGGTCCTTGAAGGACTACTGCAAATACCACTGCCTCCACCATACTTTTCTTGGTTCTCATAACTGGATATAACTGAACCACTTAGCCTAAAACTTGTCCACAGAAAGGGCTCAATAAACTGTTAGTTTTAATAGGCAAGGTGGAAAAGAGTACCTGTGCTTTGGGCTGGTCAGTTTGTTTAAGACTCTTACTCTTCTCAATCTTGCAGAGCTGAGCTTTGGCCTTTTTTAGGAGGCTGGCAACCCTCTTGTCAGTCATTGGAAGCTTGTCTGCCTGAGCCAACATGGAGCCTATGGAGGAAGTGGAATGTTTAACAGTGCTAGATGAAGGAGTGGAAAGGCAGAGGGTTTTCTCCTTCTCCAGGGATGGGGCAGTTGGGCCGAGGTCCAAGTTGTTTTTTTCCAGATTTCCTCTCCCTTTCTTTATAAGTATTTTGGTTTTGACAGCTGCTGTATCCCCAAGAGTCACAGAAGTAATATCAGTCCCAGAATCATGTGATGAAGACTTCTTCCGCCCTGTTGCTTTTTTGGCAGAAGATGAAGTGGCAACATCTTCACCAACAACCTTCTCTTTGGAAACCCTACCCACAGGATACAAAGCAGAACTACTCTGAATTTCTGATCCCTTTTTCCTTTTCTCTTTCCTTGACTCCCGCTTATTCTCCTTTTCTCTTTCCCGGTCTCTCTCTCTACTCTTGTCCTTCTCCACGCTCTTGTCAGCATCTCGATCTTTGGACAGCTCCTCAGGGGCCTTGTCTTTATTTCTCCCTCTTTCAGTCTGAGAGCCTGGGGTAAACCAAGGGAAGAGAGGAGTAGGACTACTTGATGAAAATGGCTCTGGCGGAGCACTAGTCTGCTTCCTTGGTCTCTGATTTTTCTCTGCAGATTCCCCAGACTGAGTCAGGGAATGAGAAGGAAAAGTAAAAGTTGGGTTTAAGGCACTAGTGGCAAGAGGACTAACAGAAATGCTTAACGAGGAAGAGACAGAAGACGGGGGAGTGAGAGGTGACAGCTCAGAAGTACTAAGCCTTCCACTTCTCGTCCTCATGGAGTGAGAAGGAGATCTTGGTTCAGATCGAATAGGACTAAACACTTTTCTTTTCCTTTTTCTATTGGATACTCCTGAAGAAGATGTTCCAGCAGAAGTTCGATTACTAGGCAAGGTTACAGACTCAAATATTCTAGAGTGAGCCTCACTTGGAGTAAATCTTGGAGCTCTCAGAAGAGGGCTCCTTTTGTGCATATCAAACCTTGTTCCAGAATGGAGTGGCGAAAACAATCGGGCTGAAGTAGCAGTACCAGATGCAGAAAAACCAGACGCAAAGCCAACGTCCTCAGGAGTTAGCGGAGGGGGTCGGAAATTATCAAATATTGGTTTGCGAATAAGACCTTCTTTGGCATACTTTGCTGAGGAAAAGTATTGTGGCTCTGACCTAGAATGCTTTAAAGAAGTCCACCTAAATGTCGGTTCTCGCAAAATAGATTTTCGCTTCCCTTGCATAGGAGCAGTGGAAGCAGGCAAAAATGGTGATGCTAAGGGGATTGTTGGAGGCATAAGCCAAGGTGTGTGGTCAGAGATACTGGAGGCTGGCTGCAGTGGTGGGGGTGGAGTCAGCAGAGGTGGAGGTGGAGACGAGGAGGTCTGCTGCTGGGGGGCACTTTGTAGAGTTGATAATTTTTTCGTCGTTCTAGATCCGAAACTTCTCTCCGACACTGAATACCTTCTGCTTCTCCTATCATTACTCTCATTTTCTGGGGACTGGGAAATGGGCAGTGGAGTATGAACTTCAGGGGTATCGCTCCGCTCCTCAGGAAGTACCTGAATCTCCTCAGAAGCCTGAGAGTCTGTGGAGGTATCAACACTGGGGCTACTAGATCGGGAGGAGTCTGAAGACATTTGAGAGGAGTGCTGAGAAGCTGCACTTGATTTTTCAGAAGATCCACAGGACGGGGCACTGAATCTACTATTCGGTGTAGACTCTAATCGGGCAATTTTAATTGGAGGGTCATAATCCTCATCCTCTATAAACCGCCGAGGGGTCTTAATGATCCGCGAGGAGATAGCACTGACAACAGGCATGATGAACTGTCGAATATTTTTGACCTGTGTCTTCACCTTTCTTCCCTGCAGCTGAGCTGCTTCTTTTTCAATTTTCTTTTGAGCCCCCTTTTTTGCCCTCTGCAAGAGTTGCTTAGCAATGGTTGCATCTGTCCTTTTTGAAGAAGGAATAATCCTAACTGGCTTAATCCTTCGAGGGCTTTGTCTGACAACTGTCTTATCTTCTTTTGTAAGTGGAGGTGTTCCTTCCTTGTCTTTCCGGACTTTCTGGGGCTTTTCCAGTTCAGAATTAATGAGGAGACCCGAAGGGGTCTTTATCCTTTCTGTTGACGGTGGCCTTCCTCTCCGTCGTACAATCTGTACCCCCTTCCTTCCTATTTGAAGCTTCCCTGTCTTAAACTTAGACTTGAGAGGAGACAGTTTACCTGCTCTTAATTTTTTAATCTTTGTGGCTTGCTGAAACGTAGCAGAAGGTGTCCTTTTAATTTTTTTCAGGTTATCTTCTTTGTTTCCCTTTGGTAACTCTGAAATGTCCTTTCCATGTGTTATTTTGATTTTTACTCCAGGGAAGGTGGGAGGTCTTCCTCTCTTCTTTTCTATACTTTTAGAATCTTTCTTCTTGATCTTATCTCCAGATTTGGTCTCTGATTTATTTAGAGGGGAAAACACAGATGGATCTGAGAGGATAGCTGAATTTCGGTCAGAGCCACTTCTAGGTCTCCCACGAGGTTTTCGAGGACTAGTTTTAACTGTGTATAGAAATTAAACAATGAAGAGCATATATTTAGCTGTGTAGTTTAGGTTTTAACTAATCTGAATATAACTTAGCACTGGCCATTTTGTACTGAGTTCAACTTGAGTCTAATGAGTCAATCAAATATCTTAATTGTGCTTAGTTTCTTTTCACCCAAAATTTGCCTCAAAGAAGTCAGCAAATAACATGCCACCTGAAAGAATATTTACTTTTTTGATACAAAAAGATAATTAAGAGTTTTCCACTGAACAATTAATCCACAAAACTGATTTTCCTACAATTTTAGATGAGCAAGAAGGTTTTTTCTGAATTCAAAGGAATTGTAAAGAAAAAAAATCTGAACTTCCTTGCCATATCCTAGCCACCAAGATTAACATTTAAGAACATGCTTCTAGTCAGTCATCCCATCTTTTCAATTCAGAATTCTGTCTCTGAACAAATTTGAACACGCTGCTCTTCAATCATCAACATACCAACTCCCTGGGCAGTTCAGAGTACCATATTTCAATCTATTTTCCCAAAGTAGACTAAGAAAAGTTTTACTGAATAGAAAAATGTTCATTCATGACACATCAGAATAAGATCACTGAACTCAGTGGCATGTGAACTAATCAGTGAAGTAACGTAATGATGTGTCTACTAAATCTACTCCCCTGCCTAGAGGTTCTTGAGCTAGTTAGTCTCAAGTTGCAAAAAGATTTAACCTTAACTGATGTAAACAGCAAAGTGACAACTTAATAAATCAAAGTTCTGTTCTAAATAAAAGGAATTTTCCAATGTATAAATAAGCTGTTTGCTACTTTTCAAGCCATTCAAGAAAACAAGACTGTTTTTAAAACACCTTGTATAAGTCTACATTTTAAAAAGTAGTAACAGTTGGCTATTTTATCAAATCTTCTCTTCCCTCTTGATAACATTCTTCTGAGATTAAAACTTCCCTTAATAGGCACCAAAAGAGATTTATGCCATTATGATGAACATTTTTACAATGGAACTACTTTCTAACAGAACAGAAGTCAACAAAGATTTTATTGTTGAGATTTCTAAATATAAATGCATTCCTCATCAATTAATTTATGAGAGTTCCTTTAATAGACTAAGGATTCACAGCTCCTTTCTCAACATATTCTAATTACAACAAAGGTAATAAACTAGGAGACAGCAGAGAAACCATGTTTCATTTCTCAAATAATGAAACATATCGAGATGGTTTCTTAGAAAAGAAGACAACATTCAAGGTAGACTGGTAGTCAAGAAAAAAAAACTTAAGAGGAAACTATCATGAAAAAGTTGTGAATTAACAAAATAAAACTCCTGCCCGGAGTCTGGGTGACAGAGTGAGACTCTGTTTCAAAAACAAGAACAACAAACAAACAAAACAACTCCTGCCCGGAAATACATCAAACAATTCCTTAACATTGTGGTAGACTTGAACCTGGCCAATCACAGGGCTTTATCAATTCTGAAAACCTCTTCTATCCTACTTTTTAAAAAAATGCTTTTGGTAGACAAGTAGAAGCAGCAGAACAGAGAAGAGTCCCAGCACTGCTGCTAACTTCCCTGATCCACAACAAATCCAAAGAACTCTCAAACTGGTTATAAATCATTACTCATATATTTTATGGACCTCATTTTGTCATCTATAAACACAAAAAAAACCCTGATGATCTCTCAAATTCCTTTCTTATATGAAGTTTTAAGACTTCATCACATGTTCAAGAGAACACTGTTACTGTCTGAATAGCACAGATACTGGGACACTACTGCCCAACTCCCCCCAACTAGAATGGCAATACCACCCCTATTTAAGAAAACTGTCAACTTGGATGTTTGAATTACATGATAATATATGATGACTCTTAAGTGAGACCCTAATGCTAGCACATATCACAAGCTAAGTCAATGTCAAAAAGCAGAAACAGCTAACAATATCATATTTAGCTGGAGTGTCTATCCACATAAAATCAAAGAAAACCATATATAAAGTTAGAATGGCAGCACAGATAAGGAATGCATTTTCATCAAAAGATGCATAGCTTTCTCCTATATAGAACTGAATTCTGCAAGCCATTAAATGTTATTTCCATTGAGGGTCTTCTCTTAGGAAACTGCTTGTAAGTCTAGAATTTCAAGATATTCTAGATATTTTGTTGGTGAGAATGATGACAAATATTGCTAATTTTCCATTTTTTTTATTTTAATACAGCCTTTCAAGAATCAGGTAAAAATGTTTCACATAATGCCAATATTTTGTTTTTGGTTCTTTGACAACAGTAGACCAAATTTAATCTGAAAGAAATAATGGCCAAATTATTCCCAAAGACATATACACTACCACATAACACAAAATGTGTAAATCTGAGGATGCTTTTAGTAGGTTACCTTCAGTTTGCCTACCAGATTTCCCAGTAATTCTGTAGAAACCTACTTCCCATGCCCCAAGTTGTTCCCAGAGAGAAAGAATAAGCCCAATGTGGCCTGACAGAGAAGAGTCCCATAAAGAAGTCTAGCTCATAAGCCATTTCCTAACCCCAGTATCGTAGAGCATCCTTTACATGCAAAGAAGGCAAGGGGAAGCCACAATCTCCTAACAAACAAAACTTAAAGGCACCATGCACTAAATTGGCCGTACCTGAAGGAGACCTTGTGGGACTTCGCACTCTGACTTCTTCATCTGAGCCAAAACCTAAGAATTGCTCATCCTACAACAAAGGAAAATTATTTTAAAATCAGAAGCAAAAACGTGCATACAAACACATCCCAAAGAAATGCCCGGAGGAGACACAAATGAATTTGGAAAATTTGCCTTTTTATATTAATTATCATCATTCAAATGGATACTATAAAATAACTAATATAGAAATAAATGGACCCAGTCATACAGCTTTATTATAGACAAATAGGAGCTGTGTAGTAACTGAACAATGCATTGAAATGTCATCTTTGGTGCATAGTACACAGAGGATAGTCCTAAATTTCAAACTATAGATACAGCCCAAAACAATTAAAGGACAACTTTAAATCAGGTAAGCAAATAAGTATAATGGCAGAAACATACAGCCCCAATACAACAAATGCTTTTCAACAAGTATTTAAGTCTATAGACACATAAGGAGTAACATAAACAATATAATAATCTCTTGCCTTCTAAATATTAATAGAGACTGAAAGTGCCATAATTGTCAGTTCCTTAACTCAGGAATTGACATTTAGATGTGATTTCTGTACATTTGAGATCCAGAGAGTCTCAACATGCATTTTATGGTATAATTTTAAAAATGCCTGTGATAAGAGACTTAATGGTGGGCAGCAGTGTTTGTGAAAGGGATCATGAATTGACCACATACAGAATGAAATCCTTTACTAAAACTTAGGGAAACATCCTATTTTCAGTTATAGTTGGAAAAGACAAAAAGCAAAAGCTTCTGCTTACCTCTAATTTTTAACCTGCTCTATTTAAAAAAAAAAAAAAGGATTTGTTTAACCTATTTTGCACAAGTTATCAAGAAAGATGGTCTATTTAAACAAACTGATTAATAGAAAGTCAATGATTCAGAGATTGAGTTCTTTCCAGAGAGAGACACAGAATGATAGAATTTCAGATTCCGGAAACAAAATCCATATAAAACAAGAACAAAATAAGGAATGAAGAACAGACATTCTGGAACCTCCAGTTTCTAGTGGTAAGTCCCAAACTGAGTTCCAATGATAAAAGCACTGACATTTTCCTCTCAAGAGGTAAGATCACAGGTATGTGGACAACATCAATGAATTTTCTGAAGGATTATTTTCTCAGTTAATTTAAAACTAGAGTCAGGTGCTAACCGTCTTAGCCATTTTTCAGCCATGACTATATTAAAAGACATATGTAACTTTTAGGACAAATTAGCAGGTTCATCTCTTAAATTTAAATGCTTTAGAGGAGCAAAACATTTAAGGCCCAGTCTTTGCATACTAGGCAACTGAGAGACAGTCTTACTGGCATCTAAAAAGGCTTTTGCTCTGAGATTGCTAAGATTAACATATTGGACTATCTAAAACAAGGCTGAAATTCTCCTCTTCAAAGACATCTGAAAAAGCATTATAATTTTTTTTTTTTGAGTCTTGCTCTGTCACCCAGGCTGGAGTGCAGTGGCGCGATCTCAGTTCACTGCAACCTCCGCCTCCTGGGTTCAAGCGATTCTCTTGCCTCAGCCACCTGAGTAGCTAAGACTACAGGCCCTTGCCACCATGTCCAGCTAATTTTTGTATTTTTATTAGAGATAGTGTTTTACCATGTTGGCCAGGTTGGTCTCAAACTCCTGACCTCAAGTAATCTGCCCGCCTCACCCTCCCAAACAGCTGGGATTACAGGCATGAACCACTATGCCCAGCCATGAAAAAGTATTATAATTCTAAGAATGTATGAAACCTAAATTTAAGGAACACAGACTAGAGTACTTTTTTAAAAAAATTACCTATTTTGCTCGGGCTGGTCTTTAATTCCTGGTCTCAAGTGATACTCCTGCCTCAGCCTCCTGAGTAGTTGGGACTACATACATGCACCACCATGCCTGGCTTACTGGAGTACTTTTTACAGTTTCATCTTTCATCACTAATTTAAATTCTTACACGTAAGTTCTTTTTCTGTTGTTTTTTTGTTTGTTTTTTGTTTTTTTGAGACAGAGTCTTGCTCTGTCACCCAAGCTGGAGTGCAATGGCGCCACCTCAGAGCTTGCTGCAGCCTCTGCCTCCCAGGTTCAAGAGATTCTCATGCCTCAGCCTCCCAAGTAGCTGGAGTTACAGGCATGTGCTACCACACCTGGCTAATTTCATATTTTTAGTAGAGATGGGGCTTTTGCAATGTTGGCCAGGCTGGTCTTGAACTCCTGGCCTCAAGTGATCCACCCACCTCAGCCTCCCAAAGTGCTGGGATTACAGGTGTGAGCCACTGTGCCCAGCCGGTTCTTTTTACTTTAAGAAAGTTTAAAGTAAATTATTACTGTGAACATTATTTGTAAATAAAACAATTTTCTCCTGACCAGCACAGTAGCTCACACCTTAATCCCAGCGCCTTGAGAGGCCAAGATTGGAAGGACTGTTTGAGGCCAGGAGTTCAAGACTAGCCTGGGCAACATGGTGAGACCCAACATAGTGAGTCTTTACAGAAAATTTTAAAATTAGCCAGTGCTCACTCTGTCACTCAGGCTGGACTGCAGTGGTGTGATCACGGCTCACTGCAGCCTCAAACTCCTGGGCTCTAGCAATGCTCCTGCCTTAGCCTCCTGGGCAGCTGGGACTACAGGCATGTACCAGCACCTAGCTAATTGTAAAATTTTTTACAGAGACGGGGTCTCGCTATGTTGCCCAGGCTGGTCTCAAACTTCTGGGCTCAAGTGATCCTCCCACATTGGCCTCCCAATCTAAAAAAAACTAAAAATAATTTTAAAATAAAAAAATTATCTCTCTTTTTTCATCTTAAAATAAGTTAGTATATAACTAACCTAAGACATGTGAATCTTAACCCCAAATAAATTTCTGGAATCATTTTCAGGGTTTACACTGTAGGCTACAATGTTACCAAAAACAAAACAAAACAAAACAAGCCAAAACTCCTAACAGCACAATTAATATAAAATCTTATCACAATAATGAAATTCCATATTGTTAACTTTTAAAATGTACTTTCAGGCAGGAAAAAAAAGACATTAAAAATAGCAACCCTAAAGTATATTTTGTGGAAAAAGCAAATAAAATAGGCAATGGCAAATCACTTCAGATGCTATAAAAAACAAAACAGAAATAAAAAAATCATAGAATGTAATTGTAGATATTATATACATGTAGATGTAGACAGCCAATCCAATCTTCTCATACATGATGCCAGTAAGGACAGTGCTCGATGTGGGGAGAGAAGGGTTGGTTTAGGGTCTCAGTCTGGTTCTCTCAGACTATGTAATCTTAGACAACTCACTTACTGTATCTATCCCTCAATTTCATGTTTTATTTGAGCATTGTAAGGAATAAATAATTTATGTGAAATCACTTGGAAAGCTATAGGCAACATACATATGAGGGGACTTCAAAAAGTTCATGGAAAAATGGAATTAAAAGATAAAAATTAAAAATATAAATTTTATTTCTCAACATAATCTCCAAGGTCAAGACACTTTTGTAAGCCATGATACCAGCCATTTAGCCCATTCCCATGAACTGGGGGTCATGGGAATTGAAACATTTTAATGCAGTTTCTTTTACATTATTAACTGAAGAAAAATGGGTGCCCTTCATAGTTTTTTGTTTTTTTTTTTTCATTTTAAGATGGAGTCTCACTCTGTCACTCAGCTGTAGTGCAGTGGCACAGTCTTGGCTCACTGCAACCTCCGTCTCCTGGGTTCAAGCGATTCTCCTGCCTCAGCCTAGAGGCTCTGCTTCCTTCATAGATTTTTAAGATTGGGAAACAAGACAGGCCAAGGAGCCAAATCAGCATATTTAATGATACTGAATGGCTTCTTATCAAAATTCTCACAAAATTGCCCTTGTTTGATGAGAGGAATGAGCAGGAACATTATCATGATGGAGCAGGACTCTCTGGTGAAGTTTTCCTGGGTATTTTTTACTAAAGCTTTGGTTAACTTTCTCAAAAACACTTTCAAATAAGCTAATGCTGTCATTCTTTGGTCCTCCAGAAAGTCAACAAGCAAAATGCCCTGAGCATCCCCAAAAAACTGTTGCCTTGACCTTTGCTCTTAAACAGTCTGCTTTTGCTTTGACTGGACCACTTCTACCTCCTGGTAGCCACTACTTTGATCATGCTTTGTCTTCAGGATCGTATTGGTAAAGCCATGTTTCATCTCCTGTTAAAATTCTTCAAACACATGCTTTAGGATCTTGCTCCCACTTGTTTAAAATTTCCACTGAATGCTCTACACTTGTCTGCAGCTGATTTGGGTGCAATGGTTTTGGTACCCATTTGATAGAAAGCTGCTCAACTTTAGTTTAGTTTTTTTTTTTTTGTTTTTGAGACAGAGTTTCGCTCTTGTCACCCAGGCTGGAGTGCAATGGTACAATCTTGGCTTACTGCAACCTCCACCTCCTGGGTTCAAGTGATTCTCCTGCCTCAACCTCCCAAGTAGCTGGGACTACAGGCGTGCACCACCACACCTGGCTATTTTTGTATTTTTAGTGGAGACAGGGTTTTGTTATGTTGGCCAGGCTGTTCTGGAACTCCTCACCTCAGGTGATCCACCCACTTTGGCCTCTGAAAGTGCTGGGATAACAGGCGTGAGCCACCACGCCCAGCCAACTTCAGTTTTTCAGTCAGAACTGTGTAAGCTGAACCAATTGAGATGTCTATGGTGCTGGCTATTATTTGTGCTGTTAATCATCATTCCTCTTCAATTACTGCATGGAACAAGATGAATTTTTTCCTTGCAAACTGGACAGTCTGCTACAGGCTTCATCTTCAACATCATCTTGTCCCTTCTTAAAATGCTATCCAATTATTTATTTGGGGCACAGTCCCCATAAACTTTACGTAAAGCGTCAGTAATTTCACTGTTCTTTCACTCAGCTTCACCATAAATTTTACGTTTGTTTTTGCTTCAATTTTAGCAGAACTTATGCTGCTCTGATAGGGCTCGTTTCAAACTGATGTCTTATCCTTCTTAGTGCCTCAAACTGCATCTTGTTCAGACATGTTATGACAAGTTAGTGCAAGTTTATTTTGGTACATAAAAAAATTTTGAAATTCTGCAGTTTTTTCATAATATGTATTTTCCATGAGTTTTTTTTGAAGTCCCCTCACATAGTAGTTCTTGCTGTGTTTGAAGAAAATGAAGCTCTAAGAGGCCCAAGATCTCACAGTTAGCTACAAAGAACCTAAGTGTCTAAATTGGCTGTACAATAGTCTTCCTACCATAATAGGTAAAATATAAAACAATAAATATTTAAAGGAATTGAGTAAGTTGTCTATAGTACAAAATATGCTATTCTTTTAGCTACTGTAAAAGTCATATGATGGCCATTTTCAGATCCTTCAAATTTCTGATTAATTCATTCTTTTCCTGAATTATACTCATGGAACAACCTGCTAATCTATGCATTTCACAAAGGCATCTGGGGATTTTCCAACACTTACCAGGGGACTACATTGCTAAATACATGTATTTTATGCTCCAAATGCTACAATGACTGACAGCTCAAGCAACTATACATGTAATAATCAACAGGTAAAGTATTCAACAGGTAATAAAAAGTTATTAATCTTCAAAAGAAATGGGCTGGGTTCAGTGGCTCATGCCTGTAATCCCAGCACTTTGGGAGGAAAAGGTAGGAGGAGTGCTTGACCCCAGGAGTTCAAGACCAGCCTGGGCAACATGGCAAGACTCCATCTTTATTTTATTTTATTTTATTTTATTTATTTATTTTTTTTTGAGATGGAGTCTTGCTCTGTCGCCCGGGCTGGAGTGCAGTGGCCTGATCTCAGCTCACTGCAAGCTCCGCCTCC
>NW_012120709.1:24901767-24929743 GCF_000951035.1 Colobus angolensis palliatus | reverse complement strand
GGAGGCTGAGGCAGGAGAATGGCGTGAACCCGGGAGGCGGAGCTTGCAGTGAGCTGAAATCCGGCCACTGCACTTCAGCCTGGGCGACAGAGCGAGACTCCGTCTCAAAAAACAAAACAAAAAAAAGAAATAAAGATAAATGTAAGAGATACACACTGCTAGGTTCATTATTAACAACCTAATGAGTCATTTTTTTATATTTCAAACTTTTAACAAACTGTAACTATATAATCCTAACTGCAATGTGTTTCAAAACAAGAGTTCCACTGAGCTGTCAGGCAGTTTAACTGTCAATATTTAAAGTTTCTAAGTACTTTCCAAAATGACAGGAAGCCTTAATTCGTTTTCCTTCTGTCTTGTAGCTGGAATAAGTAAATTAAAAAATAAGAGTTCAGGCCATGCGCGGTGGCTCACGTCTGTAATCCCAGCACTTTGGGAGGCCAAGGCGGGAGGATCAGGGGGTTAGGAGATCAAGAACATCCTGGCTAACACCACGAAACCCTGTCTCTACTAAAAAATACAAAAAAATTAGCCAGGCGTGATGGCGGCCGCCCGTAGTCCCAGCTACTCAGGAGGCTGAGGCAGGAAAATGGCGTGAACCCGGGAGGCGGAGCTTGCAGTGAGCCGAGATCGCGCCACTGCACTCCAGCCTGAGCGACAGAGCGAGTCGCCGTCTCAAAAAATAAATAAATAAAAATAAGTAGTCAAAATGAACTATACTTTTACCCAAGAACTTTCTTTGCACTTGAAATATTGATTGATTTCGTGAAGCACGCTTTAAAAAGTAACCATTGTTTAAATAATCCAGACAGCTTAGCCAAAACCAAAAGCCGTCATTGTTATGTTAAAGAGCTCCAGTCTTCTAACTTTGAACTTCCAAGCCTATGTAAGAGCCCTAAAAAACCAAACCAAACCAAACCAAACAAAAAAACTAAGTAAAGCCAAGTTGAGAAAGCACTGGGAAAGAAGGCTAAAGAAGGTGCTGCAGCTGGGCACGGTGGTTCACACCTGTAATCCCAGCACTTTGGAAGGTAGAGGTGGGCGGGTCACCTGAGGCCAGGAGTTCGAGATCAGCCTGGCCAGCACGGCGAAACTCCGAAACTCTGTCTCTACAAAAAATAAAAAATTATCCAGGTGTTGTGGCACGTGCCTGTAGTCCCAGCTACTTGGGAGGCTGAGGCACGAGAATTACTTGAACCTGGGAGGCACAGGTTGCAGCGAGCCAAGAGCTTATGCCACTGCACTCCAGCCTGAGTGACAAAGCGAAACTCCGTCTCAAAAATAAATAAATAAATAAAGAGGGTGCTGCAAAAATGTCCTCCTTGTTGCACACACTGCACTATCATCAGCAACAGGTTTCTCATCTTGCTCCATCACCCACCTTAAGCACATGGGGTCCCTGGAGCTTGGAAACAAGGCAAGAGTGTTGGCTTCCCAAGGATTTAAACTTACCTAGAAATCAAAAGACTAAGGTAATATGTGTATAAAAAAGACAAAAGAAGCTGCAGTTAAATCCACATTTGGCATCGTGGCATCATAAGCCTGGAAAGCCCTGAAGAGAGAGGGTACAGGAGACATCATGCTATACATGACTAAGGATTCCTGGGAACTGGGCCCAGGTAACCATTCATCACACATACTTTTCCTTTCAACATGGCCTACTCTGATGAGTGCAGCATTCCAAGACAGTGTAGCCACAAAACCTAAACCTTGCTGACACTGATGTCCTTGGAGACTAGATCACCAAGATTTCATCTTCTTACCAGCAAAGACAGAAAAATACCCTTGCCAAGTAGAGCACTGTAAAATACTGTTAAATCATATTTAGTTTCCAGTGATTAAGACAGCAAATTACACTGTGTAATGTCACTTCCTAAGTCAAATCAATTGTAGAAATAATAAACATGTAGAATTTCTTTCTGACCCCTTCATCTCCACTCTAGGGTAACCAGTTTTTGAGAGCTTCCAAGCATACCTTTACCACTAGATTCAGCTTACTCATAAATATCTTAATATTCAGGAATTTATTTTAGTGACAAAATTTTAATTTTTTTTTTTTTTTTTTGAGACGGAGTCACGTTCTGTCGCCCGGGCTGGAGTGCAGTGGCCGGATCTCAGCTCACTGCAAGCTCCGCCTCCCAGGTTTACGCCATTCTCCTGCCTCAGCCTCCCCAGCGGCTGGGACTACAGGCGCCCGCCACCTCGCCCGGCTAGTTTTTTGTATTTTTTTTTTAGTAGAGACGGGGTTTCACCCTGTTAGCCAGGATGGTCTCGATCTCCTGACCTCGTGATCCACCCATCTCGGCATCTCGGCCTCCCAAAGTGCTGGGACTACAGGCTTGAGCCACCGCGCCCAGCCAGTTCTTTAGTGGCCAGTTATTTTTGTGAGTGACGAAGCAACAAGAATATTTCTCTCACAAGAGAACCTAAGTGAACCCCAAATAAGTATTATACATAATGTTTGTGTATAAAACATAAGGTATATTTTAAAAATACATGAAATTCTGTGTTTCAAGAAATTATGTACTACTAAGACAACTTTTCAAGCAAAGCAATATTTAATTCATTTGTTCATTCAAAAAACATTTATACACTTGCCCTACGGCTATATGTTCCAGATACAACATTGAATAAGACATGATTCCTGCTCCCAAGAAGTATCTAAGGCAGACAGACAGTGTGCAATTTCAGTCTTCCTTTTAAAATTCAGTCGCATTAAAATGTCACTAAAGAATAGCTGGGTATGGTGGTATGCTCCTGTAGTCCCAACTATTTGGGAGGCTGAAACAGAAGGATCACTGGAGACCAGGAGTTCAAGGCTGTGGTGCCCTATTGTTGCACCTGTAAATCCACCGCACTCCAGCCTGAGCAACATAGCCAGATCCTGTCTCTAAAAAAACAATGTTACTGAAGGATAAAATAGTATGTAATTCATATTCTGGAATAAAAAATTTTGCTTAAATCTTGAAGGCTGGGTGTGGTGTCTCATGACTATAAACCCAGAATTTTGTGAGGCCAAGGCAGGTGGATTGCTTGAGCTCAGGGAGTTCGAGACCAGGCTGGGCAACATGGTGAGACCCCCCCATCTCCACTAAAAATACAAAAAAATAGCTGGGTGTGGTGGTGCATGCCTGTGGTCCAGCTACTAGGGAGGCTGAGATAGGAGGATCCTTGAGCCTCGGGGACAGAGGTTGAAGTGGGCTGAGATCATGCCACTGCACTCCAGCCTGGGTGACAGAGCAGGTCCCTATCAAAAAAAAAAAAAAAAAAAAATTAGCTCATTCTTCCTCCTATATTAATATATGGTTCATGGAGAAATATTCAAATTTCAAAATTCTTTCAAAGGATGGCAATGTATATCTCCATTCCGCAGTATCATAACTAGGCACTCCAGAGCTAGAAATTAGAGTTTAGGCAATCAAGACCTAAATTATTTGTAGTAATTAGATGTGACACAGTTTCTAGTAATATCACTGATCTGATAAAATTTCAACTGATAAACTGCAATGTTTTCTTCCCTACCCCCAACTAAAATGCATAGCTTTTAGTTCCTCCCTTAAATTCTTCCCAATTGGGCCAGGTGCGATAGCTCACGCCTATAATCCCAGCACTTTGGGAGGCCAAGGCAGGCAGATCACTTGAGGTCGGGAGTTTGAGACCATCCTGGCATGACCAGAGACATGGTGAAACCCTGTCTCTACTAAAAATACAAAAATTAGCCAGGCATGGTAGTGCCTGCCTGTAATCCCAGCTACTCAGGAGGCTGAGGTAGAATGCTTGAACTCAGGGCGGGGGGTTGTCGGGGGTCAGGTAGAGGTTGCAGTAAGCCAGTAACTCACGCCACTGTACTCCAGCCTGGGCAACGGAGCAACTCCATCTCAAAAAAAAAAAAAAAATTATTTTCAATATACCATAGTCAGAGCAAAAATCACTCGCCTAGAGTTCTTTACCTACCAGGCTAAGATGGAGGCTCCAGAGCTACTTTGAGAATTCTTCTACTGAATAAGCTCCAGTACTCCTGGCCTCAGATGAATACACCCTAGGATGACTTTGCTCATATCCTCACGTTCCTTTTCTAGCAAGAGACTCCTAGGTACTTCACAGCACTTAACTAAGTGGTAGGCATCTCAAACATGCCTTTAGCAGCTGTGTCTTAGCATTCTTCTGTCTCCAAAATTTTTAGTCTTATGAAAAATCAGGGCCTAGCATGGTGGCTTACACCTGTAATCCCAGCACTTTGGGAGGCTGAGGTGGATGGATCACTTGAGGCCAGAGTTCAGGATCAGCCTGGCCAACATGGTGAAACCCTGTCTCTACTGAAATAAAAAATTTGGTGGGCGTAGTGGTGCATGCCTTTAATCCCAGCTTCTTGGGTGGCTGATGCACAAGAATCACTTGAACCCAGGGGGCAGAGGCTGCAGTGAGCTGAGATCGTGCACTGCACTCCAGCCTGGGTAACAGAGCAAGACTCTGTCTCAAAGAAAAAAAAAAGAAAAAAAGAGTTTGAAAAATCAAATTCCTTCAATTGCAAAATTAATTTCAATGAATCAACTGAAAATAACATCAACACCACAGACAGTATCAAAATCACTCCTGATGCACTTGTTTTTTGAAATACTTTGTTTTGAAGGCTTCTAGTTTTTGGTATCATTATATATCATTCAATCAAACGAGGAGCCCACAGGAGAACTAACAAAATTATAACTAAACAACTAAAGTTGAAGAAATATCCAGGAGGCAAATTGTGCATCTTGGCAGCGACAAGTTTAAAAATATCACTTCCCCTTTGGGAATTTATTCCAGGTAGCTATAACTTCAGCTGGCACATTTTCCCCTTGTGGCTACTGCTACGAGCTTTAAAATACCAAGGTCTTAATGTCGCACTTTAAAGACATGCTCACATAATTACTCGTATTAGCAGAAGGAATTTTTAAAAATGTGTTCACACATTTGTCTTCTTTAGAGTGTGTACTCTGAGGATACAAACAGTTTCCCTATTCATTTTTGTATTGCTAATATCTAGCACAAATTTGGCACCCAATAAATGTTTCTAAAATGAAAATAAAAGAAATTCAATAAACTCATTTTAAAAACATTAAATACCTACTGTGGTAATAGTACTATAGTAGAAATTACTGAAGGACTTTAAAGAATTACATAATATGATTCTTACTTTTAAGAATGCATAGGGAGGCCGGGCGCGGTGGCTCAAGCCTGTAATCCCAGCACTTTGGGAGGCCGAGATGGGCGGATCACGAGGTCAGGAGATCGAAACCATCCTGGCTAACACAGTGAAACCCCGTCTCTACTAAAAAATACAAAAAACTAGCCGGACGAGCTGGTGGGCGCCTGTAGTCCCAGCTACTCGGGAGGCTGAGGCAGGAGAATGGCGTGAACCTGGGAGGCGGAGCTTGTAGTGAGCCGAGATCCCACCACTGCACTCCAGCCTGGGCGACAGAGCGAGACTCGGCCTCAAGAAAAAAAAAAAAAAAAAAAAAAAAGAATGCATAGGGAAAGGACGAGGTGGCTCACACCTGAAATCATAACAATGGGAGGTGGAGGAGGGAGGATGGCTTGAGCCTGGGAGTTCTAGACCAGCCTAGTTCTAGACCAACATAGTGAAACCCTCTCTCTACAAAAAATAGAAAAAATTAACTAGGTGTGATGGTGGATGCCTGTAGTCCCAGCTACTTGGGAGGTTATGGTGGGAGAATCACTTAAGTCCAGAACATACAGGTTGCAGTGAACTGTGATTGAGGCACTGCACTCCAGGCTAGGTGACACAGTGAGACCCTATCTCAAAAATAAAACAAAATAAAATAAATTTTAAAGCATCTAAAAAAAATGCATAGGGAGAATGCCCTCAGGTTGGGAGGACAGACTGTACCAATTCATTCATTCACTCACTCATTAAAATATATATCGGCCATTACTAGGCTACGGTATGAAAACAGAGATAAAGGACAGCTTCTATCTTTAAGGACCTGCTAGTCTGAAAAACAGATGAGTAAATTAATGAAATATAGTATGTTGCCTGCTATGCTAGAGGAAGACACTGCTAGAGGAGCACAGCAGAAAGACAATTAACCCAGTCAGGGAGAAAGGATCGGGAAAGCCATTGCAGAGAGGATGAAAACTTAATCTTTCGAAGGATGATAAAGCTGGTGGGGGGTGGGGGAGGAGTGTACTGCAAGCAGAGAGAGTAACACATACAAAGGCACAGAAGCACAAAAGAATGTGGTATGGAGTGAAATTAAAAACAGCTCCATATGACTGAGGCCTTAGCTGATATGGGAAAGGGGCAGAAGATATTGAGGGGGAAAAACGGCGGCCAGGAGTGGTGCCCACGCCTGTAATCTCAGCACTTTGGAAGGCCAAGGTGGGCGGATCATGAGGTTAGGAGTTTGAGACCAGCCTGGCCAACATGGTGAAACCCCGTCTCTACTAAAAAAATACAAAAAGAATTAGTTGGGCATGGTGGTGGGAGCCTGTAGTCCCAGCCACTCAGGAAGCTGAGGCAGAGAATCGCTTGAACCCAGGAGGCAGAGGCTGCAGTGAGCCAAGATTGTGCCACTGTACTCCAGCCTGGGTGACACAGCGAGACTGTCTCAAAAAATAAAATAAAATAAAATAAATAAAAATAAAAGGCAGGAGGTGTATCATGAAAGGTCTTATATTCCTTCATGAGTTTGAAGTTTATCTTTGAGGAAGTGTAGACCTCATCCTGAAGGCTATAGCCTATTAGTGACTCAGGTAGGAGAGAAGCATGATTAAATTTGGATTTTTGCTGCCAAAAGCTATGACAGCAGTGGAGAAGTAGAGGCAGGAAGAACAGTTATAAAATGACGGTAGTGGCCACAGGGATTGAGGGGAAAAGGACAGATCCTATAGACAATAGGAAGCAAAATGACAAGACTTTGATATAAAGGTTTAAGGGAGTGCAAAGAATCAATAAAACACTTGTGGATGTCTGGCTTAGGTTGATTAGGTTTATGGTGGTATTTACCAAGACTGGGAACACAGAAAGGAGACAAGTTTAAAGGAGTGGGAAGAGAGATCATTTTAGACGTCTGAATTTGAAATGTTTATCCACGTTGTCTAAAGGGTATAATGATCTGAAGAAGACACATCTGACTCAATGAATATATGAATGCTGAAACTGTATGAATTCAATCACCCAGGGAAAGAATCTAGTACTGAGAGAAAAGGAGGGTAGATGGCAGAGCTCTGAGGAATACCTATATACTTAGAAACATACAGGCATGCCGGGCACGGTGGCTCATATCTGTAATCCCAGCACTCTGGGAGGCCAAGGCGGGTGGATCGTGAGGTCAGGAGATTGAGACCAGCCTGGCCAACATAGTGAAACCCCATCTCTACTAAAAACACAAAAAATTAGCTGAGCATGGTGGCGGGTGCTTGTAATCCCAGCTACTTGGGAGGCTGAGGCAAGAGAATCGCTTAAGCCCGGGAGGCGGAGGTTGCAGTGAACCGAGGTCATGCCATTGTACTCCAGCCCAGAGGACAGTGCAAGACTCTGTCTCAAAAAAAAAGGTTCTTTTTTTTTATTTTTAGTAGAGACGAGGTCTCACTATGTTGCACAGGCTGGTCTGGAACTCCTGAGCTCAAGCAATCCTCCCAAAGTGCTAGGATTACAGGCATTAGCCACTATGCATGGCTCTAAAAGTTTTAAAGAATGCAGCTCTGAAGGAAATAGATCATGAAGGTAATGAGCAATGGCTGATTAACAGTAATAGGGAGAGGCCAGGTGCAGTGGCTCACATCTATAATCCTAGCACTTTGGGAGCCTGAGGCAGGGGGATATTCCAGGAGTTTGAGATCAGCCTGGCAACACAGGGAGATGACATATCTACAAAATAATTAAAAATGTATTAAAAATGCAGCCAGGGCTGGGCACACTGGCTCATGCCTATAATCCCAGCACTTTGGGAGGCTGAGGCAGGCAGCTTGCTTGAGCCAGCAGTTCAAGACCAGCCTGGGCAACAATGTGAAACCCCATCTCTACAAAAAAATACAAAAATTAGCTGGGTATGGTGGCTTGTGCCTATAGTCTCAACTACTCGGAAGGCTGAGATGGGAGGATCACCAGAGCCCAGGAGGTCAAGGTTGCAGTGAGCCATGACTGCACCAGTGAACTCCAGCCTGGATAACAGAGCGAGACCCTGTCTCAAAACAAAAAGAAAAAAAATAATAATAATAAGGGATGGAGAGGTGGGAAGAAAATCAGATGCAAGGATTGGAGGATTGGTAAAAACTGATTAGGCTCAAAAGGGGTAGCCACAGTAGGGCCAAGATATAAGACAAATGAAATGTCAGAACCTTGTTAATTCTAGTATGGTATGGTCAAAGTGAATGCAATGAACACAAACTGCTACCATTGGTTCTCAAATGTAGAGAAGGCATTAACTGTAAAGTTTATTCTGGAAATGGTATATATAATGAACTAGAGTAAGAAAGACTTAAAAAAAGGGGGACCAGATAGCAGGCTACAGGCATAATTCAAATATGACTGTCATTCAACCATTCAATAAGTATTTACTGAGTATTGCCAGGTACTGTTTGACTCTCAAGATACATGTAAAGAACAAAATTCCTGCCCCATGAAGCTACAATCTAATGGAGAGACAGAAAATAAAACATACAACAAATAAATAAAAGACACTAGGGGCTGGGCATAGTGGCTCTCGCCTGTAATCCTAGCTACCAGGTAGGCTGAGGCAGGAGGTTCACGTGAGCCCAAGAGTTTGAGGCTGCAGTAAACTGACTGAGCCACCGCACTCCAATCTGGGTGACAGGGTGAAACCCCATCTCTAAGAAGAAAAAAGACATTAGGACAATAAGAATTGACAGGAGTAGGGGGTGGGGAGGGGTTAGTTGTGGGGTTATGTTCACTAGGGTGGTCAGGAAAGGCTTCTCTAAGGTAATGGTTTACCAAAGACTGGAAATCCATGAGCCACGGGCTAAATTTGGCCCACCGCCTGTTGTTTGTTCTGCAAACTAAAATTTTAAAAAACTTTTAGTCATTTTTTTAAAGTCAAAAGAATATTTTGTGTATATGAAAACTATATGAAATTCAAATTTCAGTGTTCATAAATAAAATTGTATTGGAACATGGCCAGGTTCAATTTTTTTTTTTTTTTTTTTTTTTTGAGACGGAGTCTTGCTCTGTCGCCCAGGCTGGAGTGCAGTGGCCGGATCTCAGCTCACTGCAAGCTCCGCCTCCCGGGTTCACGCCATTCTCCTGCCTCAGCCTCCCAAGTGGCTTGGATTACAGGCGCCCGCCACCTCGCCCGGCTAGTTTTTTTGTATTTTTTAGTAGAGACGGGGTTTCACCGTGTTCGCCAGGATGGTCTCGATCTCCTGACCTCGTGATCCGCCCGTCTCGGCCTCCCAAAGTGCTGGGATTATAGGCTTGAGCCACCGCGCCCGGCCTCAATTGTTGATGGACAGACGGTCCCTGACTTACAATGGTTTGACTTACAATTGACTTTACGATGAGCTTATAAGTGTATTAAATGTATCTTTGACTTATGACAATTTTGATTTATGGGTTTTTCAGGATGTAGCCCCATCGTAAGTTGGGGAGCATCTGTACTGCCTATGGTTGCTTTTGCACTACAACAACAAGAGTCGAGTAGTTTCAACAGAGGTCATCTGGCCCTTTGCAGAAAAAAACTTGCCAAACCTGGTTAGACCTAAATGAGAAAAAGTCAGACATATAAAGACCTTGGTGGAGTAGTGTTCTAGCCTGAGAGCAAGTGCAAAGGCCGCAAGACAGCAACAGGCACAGCATGCCTGACAGACAGAAAAAGGCGAGTGTGGCTGCACAGCAGAATGGATGAGAATGAGAAGAGACAGTGCTCGAGAAGTAGGCTTGACCAGAGGCCAGATTACGTGTGGCTTTGTTGGCCATAGTAAGGAATCTGGATTTACCCTAGCAGTGTGGGGAGACACAGAGGGGTTTAAAGTGAAGGAATAGGATTTGATACCGGAGTTTACTGTTGCTATGTGAGGAACAAACTTTAGTGAGGCAGTAACACAAGCAAGTCCAACCAAGCGACTATAATGGGAGACTCTCAGGTTTTGGTAGCGAAGTTGTTGAGAGGTAGTTGAATTTAGAGCTGATTTTGGATGTAATGCAGACAGAATTTGCTGATGGGATAGATGTGGGATGTGAATAAAACAGAGAAATTGACGATAACTCTTACATCTTAGGCCTAAGCAACTGGATTTTTGGTGGAATAATTAAGAAACGAAGAGACTGGGAATGGAAAAGGTTTGAGGGAGAAAGTCAAGACTTTTTAGATATGGTAAGTATGAGATACCTATTAGGCATCCAAGTGCTTCAATGTATATGTGTTTCCTTGCCTATGAAATGGGAATAGTAGTGATACTTCAGACAACGGTCATGAAAGTTAGGTGAGATAATTCATGTGAAGTGCTCAGAATATAGCCTGGCCCACAATAAACACACAGTAAATATTAGCCAAATGGAAATATCAAATTGGCAGCAGGCTATACAAGCCTGGAACTCTGAGAAGTCATTAGTGTTAGAGCAAAAGGTTTCTTAGTTCTCAGCGTCTAGATGAGGCCTGGATGAGATGACCTAGGAAGAGTGTGTAGACAGAGAAGGCAGTGAAAAGTAGACTCCTGGGAATCTCAGACATTCAGGAAGAGTTAAGCAGAGGAGGGAGCCATGCAGAATACTGAAAATTAACAGCCAATGAGTTAAGAAGAAAAACAGGTGAGTACAATGTTAAAAAAAAAAAAAAATCCAAGAAGGGAGTGGTCAGCTGGTTCAAATGCTGCCAAAGGGTTTAACAAGATGAGGACTGAGAATTATCTATTCAATCTGGTAAAATAGAGCTCCTTGAGGACCTTGGTAAGAGCTACTTCAGAGGCATCATGGGGATAAAAGCCCAACTGGAGTAGTTGGGGAGAGAAGGAAAGGTGAGAAAGTAGAAACAGCAATTACACACAGCACATTCAAGGAGTTTTGTTGTGAAAAGGGAGAAAAGAATCAGGTAGTAGCTAGAGGTGGACGTGGGGTCAAGCGTTTTTTTAAAGAAGGATTATATTAAAGCAGATAGTTTTATATGGTGATGGGCTCAATCTAGTTGTGAGAGAGAAATTGCCTACACAGCAGGAGAGAAGAGATAACTGCAGGTATAACCCTGACTAGATGAGAGAGGATGGAATGCAGAGCTCAAATGGAGAGGTTGGCCTTAGATAGAAAGGGGCACTTCAGCCAGGCACGGTGGCTCACACCTGTAATCCCAGCACTTTGGGAGGCCGAGGTGGGCAGATTACGAGGTCAGGAGTTCGAGACCAGCCTGGCCAATATGGGGAAATACTGTCTCTACTAAAAATACAAAAATTAGCAGGGCGTGGTGGCGTGTGCCTGTAATCCCAGCTATTCAGGAGGCTAAGGCAGAAGAATCGCTTGAACCCAGGAGGCGGAGGTTGCAGTGAGCTAAGATGGCGCCAATGGACTCCAGCCTGGGCGACAGAGTGAGACTCCATCTCAAAAAAAAGAAAAAAAAAGAAGGCGGCACTTCTTTGATTGTAGAAGGCAGCAGAGTATGTAGTCACATCTAAATTCCATTTTAACAGGACGGAAAAAAGTTGTTTTGTTCTTTGAGACAGCATCTTATTCTGTCGCCCAGGCTGGAGTGCAGTGGTATGATCATACCTCACTGCAGCCTCCAATTCCTGGGCTTAAGTGATCCTTCCATCTCAGCCTCCAGAGGAGCTGGGACTACAGTGCTCACCACAATGCCTGGTTATTCTTATTCTCTTATAGAGAAGGGGTCTCACTATGTTGTTCAGACTGTCTTGAACTCCTGAGCTCATGTAGTCCTTCCTCTTCGACCTCCCAAAGTGTTGGCATTACAGGCATGAGCCACCATGCCTGGCTGAAAAAGCTATTACATACTTTGAGAACATTTAAAATCTCCTGATTCAGAGCCAGACATAGTTGTGTGCACCTGTAGTCTCAGCTACTTGGGAGGCTGAAGGAGTAGAATCGCTTAAGCCCAGGAGTTCAAGGCTTTAATACATGATGATTATGCCTGTGAACAGCCACTGCCCTCCAGCGCAGGTAACATAGTGAGACTTCATCTCTTAAAAAAACAAAAAGCAAACAAACAAAAAACCCCTCCTGATTCACATATTACATTCTTGGTATAAGACAACTGACTCAAGAACCACTAAATCCGTAAATGAAGAATAGGTGAATTGCTTCCAATGACAATTCTGTTAACATTAGTTCTGAAAGCTTCAACCTTCATATTATCAATTTCCAAAGTATCTTGCAAAGTATTAAAATAAAAATGTGAATACTTATATTCCTGCTATATTTTAAGCTGAGCTCATTAAAAGAATGAGAGGCTAGGCATGGTGGGTCACACCGATAATCCCAGTACTTGGAGAGGTCAAGGCAGGATGACTATTTGAGCCTGGGAGTTTGAGACCAGCTACACAAGATGGTGAGACCCCCATTTCTACAAAAAAAAAAAAAAAAAATTCACTTTGGGAGGCCAAGGTGGGTGGATCACCTGAGGTCAGGAGTTCGAGAACAAGCCTAGCTAACATGGTGAAACCCTGTCTCTACTAAAAACACAAAAAATTAGCCAGGTGTGGTGGCACACGCCTGTAGTCCTGGCTACTCAGGAGGCTTAGGCAAGAGAATCACTTGAGTCCAGGAGGTGGAGGTTGCAGTGAGCTGAACTTGCACCACCGCACTCCAGCCTGGGTGACAGGGCAAGACTTTGTCTCAAAAAAGAAAAGAAAAGAAAAGAAAATTAAAAATTAGTCAGGCATGGTGTTGTGAGCCTATGGTCCCAGCTACTCAGGAGGCTGAGGAAGGAGGATCCCTTGAGCTTAGGAGTTTGAGGCTGCAGTGAGCTGTGTTTGTGCCACTGCATTCCAGCCTGAGTGGAAGAGCAAAAACCTGTCTCTTAAAAAAAAAAAAAAAGAATTAGATAGCAAGTGCCATGAGGGAAGGGACATCTCCAGTGGTAGAGCCCCAATAGCTGGTCATCTGCCTAGAATACAAAAGATGTTCTTTGAAAGATGAATTAGATTTTTCAATTTGTATTTCTTACTTTGTAATGCAATATTTATGATGGCCATTTTTAGGAAGATGTGCCTCTTTGCAGGTACTTTTTCATTATTTGCAGTAGAAAAAAATGCAGTGATACTTGTAAATAATTTCCAAAAGCAGAATATAAAAATAATGCTGCTCAATCAGTAAGAAAAGTATAATATACCCAAGCATAGTCAAATACACAGACATCAAGGGGCAAACTTCTTAAGCCAAAATGGTTAATGAAATTCCACCAGTCAAGAAATGTATGCTGTTAATGAACTGACATCATATTCTCTTATGAACAGATTGTCAGGGGTAGGAACAAGGGCAGATTCTCTCTGGTTATTGGTGCATCAAGAGAACAATGATTATTTGAATGCATAACAGATAGGAAGAGATTTAAACTGTTTAAATATGATCTCTGCCTGATATTGAGAAATGTTAACACAAAAAGGTCACTTAGGATTAAAGAGCGCCAAGACAATAATTCTCTGTTCTTCAATAACAACAGAAGGTAAAAATTTCACACACACAAGAATGAAGTCTAGTTTTCAAATATTTAATTCAATTCTACCTAGCAACTGTCACCTAAGAAACACAAATGCTACTCACTTTGTAACTAGAGAAATAGGTACTACCCGTCATCCCCACTCCATGTCAACAAGAACAAGCAGCAAAGATGCTGAAAACAGCAAAGCAAATGAAACAGGTGAACTCCACCCATCCTGCTTCAGAAGAAGAGGTAGTCATAAAGTAGCTTATTTGTCTTAAAAAAAAAAACAAAAAACAGCAAAATAAATGCACTACTTCAGATAGTAAACTATTCTGATTCCTGGCAATGCCCCAAATTATTCTGCAGAATCTTTATTAAAAAAACTCAAGAAATGTGTATTCCCAGACTCCTCAGGTTCCAAGTCTGAACTGATGTATCTACTTGCTAAAGCAGAAAAAATAAGCCCACTTAACTGATTCACTGTAGAAAATTAAGTTAAACATCACAATCACAGGGTTTATTTTTCTCTAATAGGAAAGTACCATAAATGACCAGATTGATTTGAATAGGCTAGAAAAATTAAACAAACACCAACTTTATTTTCAGATATGGTTCTTTTTATTATAAGAAATTTTGATCCCCCATATGACAAGTTTAAGTGGTTAACTTCATTTTGAGCTACATTCTCCTTCAACTACAAACTTCTACTATAAAACTCAGTTTTTTTCTTCCGTTTGTTGTTCTTATCCTGGTGCAAAAGTCATGTTACATCTTTCCTTCTGGGAAGATGGGCTGTTGAATGACCAACAGTAACGAGAGTAACACTGAGGAATCCACAACTTCCTTCCTTCTAAAGGTAAACAGGGTTATCTCTCCGTAAAGTCAGTCTGCTGAAGGGGGAGTGTAAAATTAGATGACAAAAATGAACATTCTTCTTGGCAAAATAACACCGAAGCCTCCAAGTCGGCCAATACAATTTTTTCTTGTTTTTTTTTTTTTTTTTGAGACGGAGTCTCACTCTGTTGCCCAGGCTGGAGTGCAGTGTCATGATCATGGCTCACTGCAGCCTCAACCCGTTGGGCTCAAGCAATCCTCCCATCATAGCTTCCCAAGTAGCTGGGACTATAAGGCGCAGGCCACCGTGCGTGGCTGTTTTTGTTTTTTTTTTTAATTTTTTAAATTTAAAATTTTTATTTTGTAGAGATCAGGTCTTATCAAGTTGCCCGGGCTAGTCTTGAACTCTTGGCCTTAAGCAATCCTCCCACCTCAGCCTCCCACAGTGCTGGTATTACACTTGTGAGCCACTGTGCCCAGCCCAACAACACAATTTTGACTTATTATTTTTTAGGAATATTCAAATATATGAGTTGGGAAATTTTGTGTTCTTAATATTTTGTAAAACCAGTTGGTCTCTTCTGGCTACCACATCATATTTGGAAGTTTGCCATCACATTCTGAGAAGCCCACATTAGGTGGCATTAACCTATTAAAAAAAAGAAAGTCCCTGGTATTTTTTATTACTCCAACACTTGAATCTCTCAAGTAGAACAAAGAATCATAAGAGAAATTGTCTTTGCTTTTATAATCCCATTTTCTGAATTTATACAAGCAGTTTTTTGAATTTTATATCTCTTGTTTACTGAATGTATGACAAGCAATTAAAAGTTATAGGGAAAGTATGAATTTGTTCTACTTCCAATTCCTAGAGTTTCTCAAATGACATCCAACTTTATAATTAAGGAGTCAAACTGCCCTTCACTTTGCCAACAATTGCAGAATTCCTGCAACAATCCAGCTTCACCTATGAACTACAGGCATTTTATGAGATTAGTTAAAAGTAGAGACCATTTATTATATGCAACTTAAAAAATACTTAAATATACAACTAATCTTAAATCTAGTATCAGTTCACTTGAAAGAAGGAATTCATACACAATTCCAGCAGGAAATTCAAAAGTCCTAAAGCTTCAATAACCCAATGAAGGTTTTGGAGTTAAGAGTTAGTAGGAAAACTGGCTGGTGGTAATATCAGCTCTGCCTAGACTTTTGGTAATCTACATGAATAATCCCAATTCAAGTTTTCATTCTGACTGTACAGGAAATGCTTTCTGCAACCCAACATATCTAAAAAGGTTTCACTCTGAGTGATGCAAGCCCTCTACACAGCCTCAAAAGCCAAGGGTCAGAGGCTTTTATAATACTAACACGAAGCAAACTTATATTAGTTTGGAAATGATTTATAAGCATTTGTTATAATGTATCCACAAGCAGTGACAGCCTTAACAAGAGCTATTCTGAACCATACCTCTTTAAATGACAACTGAAAATGAACATAAAAGCTACAAATACTTATTTGTTTCCTATATTGATATCACACCTCCTGTTTTCTTTGGTTTCTCTTGATGTTTAAGATTTCTCTCTTAGCTCCACTTACAAAATTTTTATTCTCCTATAAAGCCACTACAAAAACCATTACTTCATAAAGAAATTTCTCTGGAAGCTTCCTACTGAAAAGTAATTATTGCTTCGAGGAGCTGAGTAAGAATTTATTTACTGATTCACAGAAGGAAAAGGTAGCTTGAGAGGTCATTTTATACATATATAGGCAGGACTGTACTTTTAAAATACACTTCCAGAGAAGATAATAAAATTATTTTGGCAACCTTTTTATCATGACTATAATGACAACCATCATTATCAACACGTTCTTTACACAACTACCCCTTATTTCAGTTTAAACCTATTTTCTCTTATTCTGCTGTCAGTGGAGCTGGGAAACCACTGGTTACCATTCCTAATAATGGATCCATTCATGTTTTTTGAAGAGTTATTAAGTTGCCTCTTAACCTTTCATTCTCTCAACCTTTCCTCATAGGACTGACTTCCAATCATATAATCATCTTTTGAGTCTCCTCAGAACCGTCTCCAAGGTCTCCTCATCCCTTTTAAGTTGAGGAACCTAGAAATGGAAACAACACTCAAGTAAGGGGATGATCAGTGCTAAGTATTATCTACATAAAAGATAATGCCATTCCATCAGGATACCTTAACATCACTTTCAAAACCCAATCAGTACCTTTACAAAAATGTCCCATCATGGCTACTATGGTTTCCTTTGCCATACTTAAATTAGTATTTCTTAATGATTAGTCCAAATATTCTGTTCGTAGTCTTAAGTTCTCCTAGTTTATGTAATGTGTCCTAGCAAAGTATTCCTAAAAGTTATATGTAGATCAGATTTTCAATTCAACAAATACTATATAAAAAGTCACCATTATAAAAAACATAAAACATAAATGATGACTTAAAAATGGCCCATGTCTTAAGGGAGTCACTATCTAATGGGACAAAGACACATTTCAAAAGTATCACAACATAAGGTATACTGGGTTAAATTCTTTAAGGGTAATGTACAAAACACAAAAAGAAAACAAGAAAGAAGTTGAGTTTCAACTAGCAGTACAATCTGTGAAAACATGGAAGAGTTAGGATCTGGGGATCTGAGTTGAACCATGGGAGATGAATAATAAGCCCAAGACAGGTCAAAATGGGAAAGACTTTAAGGGAAAGGAGAGGCTTTAGCAAAGGTACAAAGGCAGATAAACAAAGACTGTGGAGAATACCTAATAGTTCAGTAGTCCAATGTGGTTGAAGCAGTAACAATGTACATTCAGGAGACACGGTTCAAAATTTAGAAATACAGGCTAGCAAGATCATACAGGGCTGAGAATCTTAAATTTTATATTCAGTGAGAAGCCAAAGGATTTTAGGAATAAAGTGACATAATCAGATCTGTATTTAAGAAAACCATTACATTGTGTAGCACTGTGCAGGGTGAAAAGACAGGTGGGAAGACCAATGAGAAGATTACCACAATAAACTATCCAAAAGTAAAGGAAATTTAAACTAGAACAGCAGGAACAGAACAGCAAGGACAGAGGAAAGAAACACTACAATAATATAATGGACAAGACTCAGAAATTGATTGGATGGGAGTGGGAAGAGAAAGGACTTAAAGATAGCACAGTGTAGAGAGCAAGAATCAACTTTCAAGCAGATGTAGGTTCAGATTTCAATTCTAGCTGTGCCACTTACTAGCCATATAACTTAAAGAAAATTACTTAACTTGTCTGTGCCTCAGTTTCTGAGGTGTATTGATGGTTTCTGATGGTGTATTGAGTACATTAGCAAATCTTTTCTTTTCTTTCTTTCGAGACAGAGTCTCACTCTGTTCTCCAGGCTGGAATGCAGTGGTATGATCTTGGCTCACTGCAACCTCTGCCTCCTGGGTTAAAGTGATTCTCGTGCCTCAGCTTCCCAAGTAGCTGGGATTGCAGGTGCGCACACCACCACACCTAGCTAATTTTTGTATTTTAAGTAGAGACAGGGTTTCACCATGTTGGCCAGGCTGGTCTCAAACTCCTGACCAGCCTTCCAAAGTGTTGGGATTACAGGACTGAGCCACCCCACCCGGCCTGCAAATCTTTTTTTAAAGAGAGTACGGCAAAACTGTACTTTTCTTTTTTTCTGGGAGACGGAATCTTGCTCTGTTGCCCAGGCTGGAGTGCAGTGGCACAATCTTGGCTTACTGCAACTTCCACCTCCCAGGTTCAAGCGATTCTCCTGCCTCAGCCTCCCGAGTAGCTGGGAGTACAGGTGCCGGCCATAACGCCCAGCTAATTTTTGTATTTTTAGTAGAGACAGGGTTTCACCATGTTAGCCAGGCTGGTCTCAAACTCCTGACCTCAGGCAATCTTCCCGCCTTGGCCTCCCAAAGTGTTGGGATTACAGGCGTGAGCCACTGCGCCCAGCCCAAAACTGTACTTTTCCTCCTTAAACACACTACTCTTAACTAGTTACCCTTAAACTCTAATCTGCTTTTGACCATTCTGTTCAAGTTCCAACCCTCAGAAATTGCAACCTACAATTCAGCATTTCTTCTATAATTAAATGGTTACTTGCATTGATCTCTGTAGACCAGCACTCATTCTCCTCAAGTTGACACTTAAGAACAAATGTCACCAAGTATAGACTAATGGATCTGAACCTGGAGCCGAAGTACCCTGAAGAGCCTCAGAGCTGTTGTAAGGAACCACCAAGTGCTCTCCTCATAAAAAGATCAGGAACACTAGTTATAGAGACAACAGGTAGTAATCCCATTATAGCTGCCTTGGCCTGATAATGAGCAACTCATGGAGGCACTGTGTTCCTTGGTATCTTACCTGCCTATTTACCATCTTGTTCTCTTTCTTCTTTTTTGCCTTATCTCTAATATGTTTTAGTTGGACACTAATGTTGTTACCAAGATAGGTGGCTGGCCTTCGGTTTGGTTCTACCTAGCTTATAGAAGAACTTGACACTCAAACTAATATCAAGAACATTCTAAGATTATAGCACTCAAACAGGTGTATGTATGCATACATATACAGGTATAACTCAATGTAATAAAAACCAGTTATTTTGATGAAAAAAAAAGATTATAACCCTGCTTTCCTTTCAATCTCTTGGTTCTAATAATTAGGGCTTCCTATGTGCCAGGCAAAGTGCTAAGTGCTTACATTACATGCATGATCTCGCTTAAGCCTCATAATAAGGCTATGAAGCATGAGTACCCCTGACTTACAAATGAAGAAATGGAGGCATGGAGAGGTCCAAAAACTTTTCTGGTTGGGTGCAGTGCCTCACATTTGTAATCCCAACACTTTGGGAGGCTGAGGTGGGGGGACCACTTGAGGCCAGGAGTTCAAGACCAACCTGGGCAACATGGTGAGACCCCCCCATCTCTACAACAAATAAAACAATTAGCTGAGTGTGGTGGCGCATGCCTGCAGTCCCAGCTACTTAGGAGGCTGAGACAAGAGGATTGCTTGAGCCCTGGAGGTTGAGGCTGAAATGAAATGTTTGTGCCATTACACTATAACCTAGGCAACAGAGCAATACCCTGTCGCAAACAAACTGAACAAAACACAAAAAAAAACTTTTTCAAGATGGCTGAGCTTAGATTTGAACTCAGGCAGTTTAAATCCAGAGCCCATGGTCTTAACGACTCTTAATTACTGTGCTATACTATCTCACACCAGTACAGATTAGATTATGAGATTCTCCCTTTCTTCTGTAAAGGCATTTAAATATGCACAAATAAAAAATCCTAGCCAAAGAGATTACAAAAGGATTTCCTCATTAGCTAAGCTTAAAGAGATGTTATCCACAAGGTTTTACTGCTTATAATTAAAGGCAATAATCTAGGGACAATGTTTGTGTTTGATCTAAAAAGTGGTCAGTCCTCATGGATGGGCAGAGGTTGAATATGGGCAGGTGTAAATATTTCTCTAGGTGTAGGATATTTATTAGAGATAACAATTAACTTCTCCCTAGTTTTTAGAACTGAGATAGTATAAAGGAGAGCCTAAAGAAAAAACTTTTCTCTAAAAACACTTCTCACGAGTAATATCACTCTAATTCAAGACAGAAAGCTACCATTACACTGATGCTGTAAAATGAGAATGAAACAATGATGTTTCAGCAAAGCATAGATAATACAAGTGGATCTCTCTAAAACAGTATGTTAGGAAGATTCATAGCTTTTGTTGCTGAAAGACATCAAAACATCTACACCCAAACATTCCAACAAAACACAAAACCAGAAATGCAAGAAAACGGACAAAATACTATATATGGAAAAACTCCATCTCCTGAAATAGATGACACTGGACAGATGCTACCCAATGGTACCTCACAGGGTACTGCTGTAGCAATAATTAAAGGTAAGATATCTGGGGAAATCCCTTCAGTCTATTTGTCAAATAGAAAAACAACTACTCATTTCAAGGGAAGGGGAATTTTCATACACTGCACAGAAAACTGCCAACTAACTCATATCTTTGTTGTTTCCTTAAAACTAAAACTCATTAGGGCAATACGTTCAATTCAACATCTGACAGTTAAACCAAGCTTGGCCTCTTAGAAGTTTCAGACTAATCCTTCAAGGGGATTTATATCATCCACAACAATTACAAATCACATAACAAAATTCTTCTTTCAAATGTCTTAAGTCTTTAGAAGCAAATGTCTGGCAGCAGCTACAGTCTCATGGTTGGCTTCCCCTGGTGTGTAACCTGACAAGGTAAAAAACTCATTGAAATATTTAACAGTGGTGGTATGGATTTCTTTGGATAGGTCAAGAAAAGCAGCTCATCATTTTAAAAACATAAAGAACCATTTTATGGGAAATCATTCCCTCAGTCCAAGTGTCTCTGTATTTCCTCGGGGCTTTCTCAGAGACTTTATTGAAGGGGAAAATGAAAAGGCTAACAAAAGGACCCCTTTTTTCTCCCTATTCCCAGCATAATCTACCTCAGCCACAGGGCCAGTAGCATCCACACTGTCATAAATGCCAGCAATTAGAGAATTAGGCCATAAAACCACCCACTCAGGTATAAGAGTGCAGGCCTCCAGCTTTATTTAATGCATGCCATAAAAGATCCTGTACTTCCTTCTTCCAGGCCTTCTTCAACAACCAATGAAATGACAACAACAACAACAACAAAAATAGCCCTTTGTCTGCGTAACCTCATACTGATGTGATCAATGAAGCCATCTGGGTCCAGGTAAAGGATTTAAGATTCCTTTTTCTTAATAAAAGGTAGCATTTTCTCTAGCATGCCACATGTAGATCTAGTAAAGAACATACTGTATTTTGAATAGGAAGGTCCTGGAAACTAAAGTCAAACTACTTTTTCCAGAAAAGCTATTTTATCTTATTCTGAAAATACTCTAGAAGCCTAGACAATTCCTGAACTTCTCAAGAAATACTGGAGCCTACAAGGGTATTCTTAATTAACTCAACAATTTCCAGAACCTCCTAAAGTCTTTCTAATCAAAAGTTAATTCAGATCTCAAAGCTAACTTTAATTCAGTCTGTGTGTCTCAAAGCTGATACAATCTAGGAGCAATCAATAATTTCATCTGAAACAACCTCGGAGTCCACAAAAATCACAAGTCTGAGATTTACTCCATGACAATATTTTAGTCATCAAGCTTCATAAACCAGTCTAGATAAGATCCAAGGAAATACTTTGTAACAGTGAACTCTGTGGCATCCTCTTTCCTACTAGTGCCTACAGGGTTAAGAATCTGATTAAAATGTAGGTATGTCATGCCAGACTCATTAGTAATTTAACCTTTCTTAATCCCTGAAAATAACATATGCAAACAAAGGAAGGTCCCATCCCAGCAATCCTTGAGTAAATTCCTCCCAAAGTAGTGATAGTCACAAAGCTTCCCCCTTCTCAAAGGTCTATGCCATTGGGCCCTCCACCTTGGCAGAGGAAGAATGGAAAGAGACAAGATATTCACAAAAGGCCCAACTGAAGGCCTTCAGTTAAGTGCTAGAAGGAAGCTGAAGTTCTGTGCCAACGCTAGTGGAATGTGGGCAGGCACAAAGAGATCTTAATTAGGAGACCTACAATTAAAACACAGCGAGTTTCCAAAAGAGAGAGGCACTGCAGTCTGTTATGCCTCTGAGCAAGCAAAGCACTGTTGCCACCCCCTCCAGCCACAGGGTAAGGGAGGCAATTGGTATAGAGTCTGCACAGCTGCCCTACGGAAGGATAGCTCCAAGGTGAACAAAGAAATGAGAATTAAGTCAAGATGGGAATAGTTTCTCTCAACTTCCAATAAGACGATAGATCACTGTTGTGTGAATGATGATTTCCTCCAGGAGTATGTGCCTTAAGATAATTAAATGGAAGTGAAAGATGGGGACATGTCATCTGGTTTTCAGTCACAGAGGAAGAAAAGTTCTCAAGACTGAATTTCTAATGCTCAGTATAAACCATTTCAGAATATATTAATAACTACTTCCTATGAAGTAGGTACTATCACTTCAGTTTATAAATACATTGATGTATTGAATTTTTTTTTTTTTTTTTTGAGACGGAGTCTCGCTCTGTCGCCCGGACTGGAGTGCAGTGGCCAGATCTCAGCTCACTGCAAGCTCCGCCTCCCGGGTTTACGCCATTCTCCTGCCTCAGCCTCCCGAGTAGCTGGGACTCAGGCGCCAGCCACTTCGCCCGGCTAGCTTTTTGTATTTTTTAGTAGAGATGGGGTTTCACCGTGTTAGCCAGGATAGTCTCGATCTCGGGACCTCGTGATCCGCCCGTCTCGGCCTCCCAAAGTGCTGGGATTACAGGCTTGAGCCACCGCGCCCGGCCTGAATTTTTCTTTTCATTCAAAATTCACACACCTAAAGGAATACACCACCTAGACTGAAAATAACTTCTCTTTTGGATAGTCTGGCATTCACAACAATGAAAACACATTTAGCCAAACAAAAGGGCCTCTAAACACCAGATAATGCCTGGGATTCTGTAGGTTCTCAGAACTATGTGTAAAAACTTTATCCTCATTTTTCTTATAAATGAAACTGGTCAACTTCACCAAAGTCCTTATGTTTTTTCCACACAATGAAAAATTTCCAAGTTGAAATTTCTCCTCCTAATAATAATGCCAGTTATACGGGCAAAGGTATGATCTGATATTAAAAATTACCAGCCGGGCGCGGTGGCTCACGCCTGTAATCCCAGCACTTTGGGAGGCCGGGGCGGGCGGATCACGACGTCAGGAGATCGAGACCATCCTGGCTAACACAGTGAAACCCCGTCTCTACTAAAACTACAAAAAATTAGCCGGGCACGGTGGCGGGTGCCTGTAGTCCCAGCTACTCAGGAGGCTGAGGCAGGAGAATGGCGTGAACCTGCGGCGTGAACCTGCTGAGATTGCGCCACTGCACTCCAGCCTGGGCAACAGAGTGAGACTCTGTCTCAAAAAAAAAAAAAAAAAAAAAAATTACCAAACAGAATCCCAGCTACTCAGGAGGCTGAGGCAGGAGGATCAGGAGTTCAGGACGCACCTGGGCAACATAGTGAGACCCTGACTCAAAAATAAACAAAAATTACCAAATTGTCTCACTTGACTCTGACTCTTGAACTCAGAATAAGAAATTCTGATCTGACCCAAAATTTAATACAATAGAAAGGAATCATAATATTGACACAGAACAGATTCATGAGCTATTTAGTCCAAACTTTTCATTTTACAGATCAGAAATTTAAGGTTAAAAGTGAATTTGCCCAGGGTCTCGTAACTGTTCAGTAACGGAGATGAGAGCCCACATCCACTGACTTCTACTCAGAGGCTTAGTGCACTCCACTGTACTTGTGTTCCCTCCTTCATTTACCTTTTGCCAATCTTAGGATTAGCTGTGAAGGCAATGAAGCAGCAGCTCCCACTCTTGGTACATACGTGATCAGTAAACATCAAAAAAAAAAAAAAAATCACAAACACTCTCCTACTACCTTTCAGCTGCAGGAGTACTATCTTTTCAGGTCCAATCCAAAAGCCTGTCTCAGTTCACATGAACTAAACTGCAATTTCAAGTGAAAACAAATACACACCAATGCTGTAACTCAGTTTCAATTTGTATCTAATTAAAGTTTGTTATGTTATGATCAAGATGGAAATTTTGCTTTTAATATTTTGTGAAGTAGTAGGGAAGGTAACCGGATTATGACATTAATAAACAAAGACTAGTTACTGATAAATATACTGTTTCAGGGGTTTATTATTACAACAGCCTAACTTCTAGTCAACAGAAAGGGTGCTGCTGTACTATGTTTATTTAGATGGCAAAGTACAGTAACATGAACATTACCTGAGACAATCCTTAGAAAAATGGGATACTGACAGTACAGAGGGAAGGGGAAAGAAAAAAAATGGACCTCTGATTTCTTACAGTGCTCAATAAAACAGAACCTCAATTCTACTTCCTAACTGTCATACAAAGGAAGTCAGGAACCAGCAGCAGTGAAGGACAAGTCTCCTATGGCTAAGGGAGTTCAAACAACAAAGTCATCTGGAAGTTCTGTTACCTAGTTTTAGAAGTATTAACACAGGTGTTGTTAGAGGCAAGTTATAGTCATTATTCACTGAAGGCAAACCAGAGTTTAAAGAGGTTAGAATCATTTTGGATCATATAACCATTTCTTCATGAATCCAGATAAGACTTGATATAGAGCCATGAGTGAGTTCTGAGAAGCAATCTTTAGAATTCCATGTCAGCCCAGGGTGAACCTAAACTTCCCTTTTGGAACTTTATCGTTGATTAGTAAGGCTATGTTAAAATATATATATATATATATATGCTTGGCTTCTACAATGAAAACTACCAGGTCAGAGGTTTACCGCTACTCAATGCATACCATCAACTCACACTGGATTGCCTCAAACACCACATAAAAAGCCTACCCTTGGAACACAGCTCATTCAAGTCCAAGTCAGAAAAAATACTCAAGTAAAATGTAAGGAGTCAACTACTCTTCTCATAACGAAGCAGCAACTACTGTTCAGGAAAAAGTTTTAAAGACAAAAACCCCTTATAAATATGATCCAATTTGAAGTAACTGCAATTCCTTGACAGGCTTTACACTATGTACTAGTGTTAAGCAAAATAAAACACTAGTTTACAATTATCTCATAATGCCAGTAGGTAAGAAAACGTTTAGCCCGATTAAAACTTTAAAAGTGATTTGTCAAAGACCAACAGATAAAATATTCTGGTGCCCAGACATTAGGTCCCTGAATCCAGGTGGCTCTCTTTCTAACCAGTCTCTTGAAAAACTATGATTGGAAGCTGTCAACATAAAACTTTGCTTTTGAATATGTGATAACATTTGGTCCTTCAGTACAAAATAAATAAGCATACTGAACAAGAAGAAATGCTTCTCAGGATCCCCTTAAAATGGACTAACTTCTCCTAACAGAGACTTTCTTATTAAACTCAAATATACACGGCGCTAAAATGCTACATATAACCAGGCAAGTCTCAATTTTGAAAATAAATGAAATTTTTTTTTTTTTTTTTTTTTTGCTGCTGTATCTTTTAAAAAAGCAAAATCAACTCACATTTAAGCACCAACTCCATGCAAGTAACCTGAACGGTTCAGTCTTTTTGTCATGTATGTGGCCTTTGGTTCTCCAACTACATGGGATCTGTGTTGTTAGCTTAAAAAATACAGAATTGGCCTTTCAAAAAAAAATAATAATCTACAGCAACCAATAAATAGTCTCAAACAACCCTGCTGACTGCAGCTGCCTTCTGAAGGCTGGGAAAAGGAGGTGGAGATAGCGCAGAGAGAGGCAGGGAAAGGGGACGCTGCAGCTAGCTACATAGCAAGGAACACGCCCCCATCATGTCCTCCTTGCTCTGTCAGAAGGCGGGTTGTTGTCAGTCTCCTGATCAGGCTGCCTTAGAAACGATTAAAAAAAAGGAGGCAGGAAGACTAACAACCAAAAAATGCCAGCTCCTCGAAAGGAGGGGCCGGGGTCCTTGGGATCTCCTCCCTCCCCTTCTTCCCAGGATCTTTCCGTAAATCTAAAGGGGTGCGGGGCACAATAGGGGACAAGGGGTTTGCCCAGGATATTTTGTGTGCACCAACGGCAGAGCACGCAGGAAACGGCTGGTTGTTATCTTTCCCTTTCTGTTTCAATCAAGAGCACTCCAGAGCAGCAACCCCCTACCCCCCTTCGCTTCAGCCCCTAGCAGCTGCTCTTCCTCCTCCTAGCATCCCCCATGCCATTCTCCCCCCTCTACAATTGAAACTCCCCCCTCCTGCATCCAATGGAAAACAAATGCGCAACGCCACTGGCTGAACCTGAACTCAACTTCCCTTCCCTGGGCAACTTTCCTTTTTGCTGAAGGGGACTGAAAAATGTTTACAGAAGCAACTCCGTTATTGCCCCAGTACTAATGGGGAAGGGGCAACGCTCTGACCCTTCATCCACCTTGGGTCTCCTTAAAAGAATCGGAGAGAACCCCAAGTCCTTTCTAAGGGATAACTTTGCTTCACAGTCCTCCTCTTTCTCCCATCCCAAAGCAACCACCGCCACCACACTAAAGTATAACTGTCCCTTATCTACCTCCTCACCCCAACCTGGCTTCCCCCACCCCTTCCAAGCCCCAGGATTGGCCTAGGAAAAGGTGGATCAATAATGAAATGACGAGAAGAGAAGGGCGGGAGGGAGCTCGGGTTGGAGACTGCGTGCTCTCAGGCGCAGTGGGTGGGGTAGGAGAGCAGCTGCTTCCCCTGGGAGGATGCTGCCCCAGTCCCCCCACAAACACCTCCCCTCACAGGGGCCCCCTTCCCCAGAGCTGGAGGGAAAGCCTGCCTCCTCTCCAGGGGGAGTGGTGGAAAGCTGCTCTTCTCTAAGCCTAGGGGACAGTGGACTATTTTCCCCTCCAAGATGCCACTAATCCTTCATTCTAAAGGAGGGAAAGGGTGGAGTGAAGGTAGAGTAATTCCCGGCTACCAATAGGCTAGAAACTGTAGCCCTGTAAGACGAGGTGGGGGGGCGGGGGGAAGAGACTGCTGTATGAGGAATCACCGTTATCTTCAGAGGGAAAGGAGGTGAGATCAGGAAAGGTGCAGAGGAGAGATTTTCCCTGGTGGGGTAGGGAGGAATGGGGGAGGATCTGTCTGCTTGGGGTGGGGGTAGAGGGTGGAGGTGAAGGAAGGGGGAGTGGCTGGCAGTATAGGGACCGAGCCCGGGGATGGGGCGAGGGTTCATCGGGTTTTCGAAAGCAAGGTGCTGAAAGGGACATCGATCCCCAAGGGCTAGGAGAACGTGGCCCTGGATGAGGCCATCACCCGAGAGATGCCCGAGAGGAAAACTGCCCTAGGAGTAACACATCTGCCCAGAGAGGGAGGCGGGGATGTGGCGGGATCAGGTCTCTAGGAGGGAGGGAGGGAGGAATCTTGCTCGGATGAGGTAATCTGTGAAAGGGAGGAGGGGTTCAGTCCCGGGATGGGAAACCCCGGCGAGGGGGTCTGTGCCAAGGGATTTGGGGAAGGGTCAGGGGGAGGAGAGCGGGGGGCAAACGCCCTCAGCCAGATGGGCCCAAACCCCGGGGTGGGGGCGCCTGGGGGTCTGCAGCCCTGCATGGGGGTCCCAAGATGGGAGAGCCATTCGCCCCGGGTGAGGGACCCCGAGATGGTCCCAGAATTGGGATGCTCCTCAATCCCGGATGGGGGAGGGGAGGGGGCTCCGCAGAGGGTCGAGACCCCGGACCTGGGGGTTCCTCGCCCCCTTACCTCTCCGCTGCCGCCTCCCCCGCCGCTCTCCCCAAACACGGCCCGGAACCGGCGCAGGTTGGTGCCGATGGCGGCCGAGACCTGCAGCGCCGCGTCGAAGCCCGGGCCCACCCGGAGCAGGGCCGGCCCTGAGGAGGCTGAGGACGATGACGAAGACGAAGACGAGGCGGACGACGAGGAGGCAGCTGAGGCGGCGGCCGCTCCCCCTGGAACCCCAGCCCCGCT
>NW_012120709.1:24896911-24901402 GCF_000951035.1 Colobus angolensis palliatus | reverse complement strand
GGCCGCCTGCACTCTACAGGCCGCTATGCAGAGCGCCGGGCCGCGCCCGCCAGCCCCGCAATCTGTATAGCGGCCTCGGGCCTCTGCCTCTGACGCCTGGGCGCTGCAACTCCATCCCGAGGCCCGGGCCGCCCCCTCCTGCCCGCCTGCCCGCCCCGCAACCTGGATAACTGCATGCCCCGCCCTCCGGGAGAAGCATTGCTCGGGAAAAGGAGGGGGGAAGGAAGCCCGGGAGCCCGGAGCAGAGCGCGGGTTCCGGAGAGGGGGAGGGGGCGAGGGCTACGCGGAGATGGAGGCGGAGGGAGCCGGGCCGCCTGCAGCCTTGAGCTCTGAGAGGCCGATTACACACGTTCCCGGGACGCGCTGGGAATCGAACCGCCCGGGAGAGCAGCTTCCAGTATAACGCGGCGGCTGGGTCGGGGAGCAGTGAGCCTTCTCCTCCGCCCCAGGGCACGGATACAAGATGGGTTAGCCCGAATTGAACGCTTCTAGAATAAAAGAGCCCTTATTGTACTACATGCAAAACAGAAGCACTGCCCAGTTTACTATATGCAAAACAGAAAGGCCCTCAATGAACGCACTTTAAAAAATAAAAAAGGAGCCCCTCCCATTTTCATGCTGGAGCTCTCTCCAAAATGCACACACGAGTGGCAGGTCTCCTGCCACCTCCTCGCTCTACTGTGCACTCGTCTGGCTTTTGTGCCCTTCTGCAGAGAGTTGGGTTGTGTTTCTCCAGCCCGGGCACTGAGGCCACGGCGTGCTCCGCTATCGACGCGGTGTTACAACGAAGCTGAAGCTGGGTGGCTAACGGGGCCTGGAGGGAAGAGGCGGGCAAAAGCGCCCCCGCCCCTTCTTCCTCCGGTCTCTGCCTGCCGCTGCATGCAAAGCAGACCCTAATGTATGCACGCAGAGGGAGGGGGGCTCGCGAGCACGTTTCTGATTAAGAGAGGGGGAGGAGGAGAGCGTTGGGCATTATGATACACTGGGTGGAAGGGGCCCGCCGGCGGCGAGCTCTGTGCGCGGGGTTAGTAAGCTGAGGGGGGAGGGGGAAAGAAGGAGGCGAGTTAGGGAGGGGAATGAATATCCACTGGGTTTACTTTATTGCGGGAAAGCGGGGAGGGCGCCTCGAGCATAGCGTTAGAAGCCTGCACGGCTGGGAAAGCCGAGAGGGTAGGGAGGGGTTTGTGTCGGGGGAACTTGCGTTGGTTGAAGCTGGGGGATCGATACACAGCCTGCAGGCCCCGGGGCAGCCTCCATCCCCCCAGCCGAGGTGGAGTTCGCTGGAAGGTCACGCAGCCTTCTTGGACTCCCGCACCGGTACAGCGCGCTGCATGTAATATTACAGCCTGGGGCGGCGAATTTGGGAAGGAGGGAGAGGGTCGTGGTGAGCAGGTTGCACTCAGCTGTGGCCCTCCGGAGGGTGCACTGCACGCCTCCAGAGAAGGTCCACAGCCTCCTGGTGCTGAAAACCTACGTCCCTCCACTGGCGAAACATTTGTGCCGAGCGGACGATGGGATGGGGGCTGGGGGGGAGCAGTGAAAGGGAGGAGACACAGGCAAGCCCCAACTCCCCCAACTCGTCCCGAATCGATCTTCGTTCCAACCGCGCAGGATGGGGCCCAGATGGTTTGCAAAGCGCACACTCACACAACGCATACACAGAACAAGATTCCGTTGTTACAGCGCGTGGTTTACTAGATGCTAAAAGGGTGGGAGTAGCAGGAGGGTCTTAAACGGCAGCCCCAAGGCTCTGCCAAGGACAGAGACACCCCATTGTGGACGGTTTCTCCATTGCAATATATTTAGCGTTGGGCGCTGGGTTTTTTGCTTCAGTGTAACTGCTCTGATCAGTTACAGATTGGCGACCACGTGTATTCCCTCAAGCATCCTGATTTGTTCTGTCTCTCTCTCTCTCTCTCTCTCTCTCTAGCTTATTTTTCTTTTGTATTTACCGCCCCCCCTTCTTTAATATGCATAACGGTCTGCAGAGGTAATAGGCAGGGGACTGAATGACAGGCTTTATATAACTGTGTCAACAGATTTCTTCCCGCCTTCTACCCTTGAGAAAACATGAACTGGGTGGGTTCTGAGTAACCTCACTTCAAGCGCTCTTCATTTAACACAGGTGGGAGGTCTGCAGGTTGGAAGGCAGCAGAAAGAAGGAAGAATGTCTTCGAATATTGTTTGCAGTCTCCAGACTCAAGCCTCTGAGCAGAAAAATTCCTTGAGAAATCACATAGTTTGACTCTTTGCCTTTAGACTAGTCCAAAAGGAGCACAGCAAGTCAGAATTTGGTTTATTGTTGGAGATTTTAGGGCAAAAATATTAATAATAACATTTTGAGTGCTTTCTGTGAGCCTAAGTGCTTTATGTGCATTCAATTCTCTCCAATCCTATGAGATAAATTTGATTTTACATATGGGGAAACTGAGGCTTAGAATAATGTCTAAAGTCACACAGCTAGTAAGTAGAAGTGCTAAAACTAATTGGGATCTGACACCAAATATCCATTAACCATCCTGTTGATCATAAAAAGACATTCTATGCCTTACACATTAGGTACCTTAAACTCCATGTGCTTTACTTATTTTAAATTTTCATTCAACATATTTTTCTTGAATATCTAATACATTCATACGGTTAAAAATGTAAGGCCACGCATCGTGGCTCACGCCTGTAATCCTAGTACTTTGAGAGGCCGGCCTGGGCGGATCCCCTGAGGTCAGGAGTTCAAGACCAGCCTAGCCAACATGGTGAAACCCCCGTCTTGACTAAAAATACAAAAGTTGGCAATGTGGTGGCGGGCGCCTGTAATCAGTTACTTGGGAGGCTGAGGCAGGGGAATAACTTGAACCTGGGAGGCAGAGGTTGCAGTGAGCTGACACTGCACCACTGCACTCCAGCCTGGGCGACAGAGTGAGACTCCGCCTCTAAAACAACAACAAAAAAAAAATTAAAGGAGGCCGGGCATGGTGGCTCACACTTGTAATCCCAGCACTTTGGGAGGCTGAAGTGAGTGGATGACCTGAGGTTGGGAGTTCGAGACCAGCCTGGCCAACATGGAGAAACCCTGTCTCTACTAAAAATACAAAATTAGCCGGGTGTGGTGGCAGGCACCTGTAATCCCAGCTACTTGGGAGGTTGAAGCAGGAGAATCGCTTGAACCTGGGAGGTGGAGGTTGCAGGGAGCTTAGATCCTACCACTGCATTCCAACCTGGGCGACAGAGCAAAACTCCATCTCAAAAAAAAAAACTGAAGGAATTAAAGTCATTAAAGTCCTCACTTTATTTTTGTTCTGAACTATCCTCTCCCCAACCCCAGTAATATTACTTACCCTTTAGTAGGGGTTACTGTTATCAGTCTATTGTATATTCTTCCAGACATAGTCTATGCCTACAAAAGCATACACATATAGAAGTTTTTCCATGAATAAAAGCATATCAAACCCATTTCCTGAATTTTGCTTATTTCACTTATATCTTGGAAATCATTACTATCAGTAGACCGTTTCCTCATTATTAGGGCTGTATGGAATAGAAATAGAGCTTACTTTAATCAGTTCTCTATCAGTGGGCACTTGTTTCCAATCTGTTGTATGTATTTCAAACAATGCTGCAGTGCATAACCTTTAATATATGTCATTTTGCAAATGTTCAAATGTATCTGTAGTATAGATTTCTAGAAGAGCAGTTGCTGAGTATGTACATTTATAGTTTTAATAGATAGTGTCAAGTTGTCCCCAGTAGAGGTTATGCTAATTCATACTCCCACCAGCAATGTTCAAGAGCACCTTTTGGCCTAGTGCGGTGGCTCATAACTGTAATTCCAACACTTTTGGGAGGCAGAGGTGGGCAAGTCACCTGAGGGCAGGGGTTCGAGACCAGCCTGGCCAACAGGGCAAAACTCCGTCTCTACTAAAAATAGAAAAATTAGCCTGACGTGGTGGCGCACACCTGTAGTCCTAGCTACTCGGGAGGCTGAGGCACCAGAATCGCTTGAACCAGGGAGGTGGAGATTGCAATGAGCCAAAATCACCCCATTGCACTCCAACCTGGAAGACAGAGTGAGAGTGTCTCAAAAAAAAAGAAAGAGGAAGAAGAAGAAGAAGAAAGTGCCTCGGGAGGCTGAGATGGGAGGATCTCGAGCTCAGGAGTTCGAGACCAACCTGGGAAACTTGGGGAAACTGTCTTTACAAGAAAATACAAAAATTAGCTGGGCATGGTGGAAGGAAGAGGTGGGAGGATCGCTTGAGCCTAGGAGTTCAACAGCAGCCTGGGAAACACAGTGAGACCTCGTTTCCATGAAAAATAAATGAAAAAGTTAGCTGGGCGTGGTGGCATGTGCCTGTAATCCCAGCTACTAGTGGAGCTGAGATGGAGGATCCCTTGAGTCCAGGAGGTTGAGGCTGCAGTGAGTCGAGATCAGGCCACTGCACTCTAGACTGGGCAAGAGAGTGAGATGAGACCTTGTCTCAGAAAAAGAAAAAAAAA
>NW_012120709.1:24888146-24896046 GCF_000951035.1 Colobus angolensis palliatus | reverse complement strand
GATATTTATTCCCTTTCCCCCTCATCTGGAAAGATTTATCTTGAGAACCAATATTGTGATAGAATTAACTTCAGCTCAGAGTCACAAATCTGGGCTTGATTTGCATGTCCAACAATGTTAGCTATACGATCTTGAACCAGGCACCCAGCCTCAGTCTGTCTTAGTTTCCTAATCTGCAAAAATAAAGATATTAATTACAGCTTCACAAGATTATCACTGAAGATTGAATGAGTAAATTAAGTATCTTCTCTCTAATTCAGACAGAAACATTTTGTCCCCAGGGATTTCCTTAACCATTGGTGCGGCTACCCCTCTGAAATTAGCAATTTTTTCTTCAAAGGGCCCCCAAGTGGACACATTGCATCAGTAGTTCCAAAGGCCTCCAACAAAGAACAGTGGCTGAGTGAGTTATTTAAGCTTGTCCAAAGGAAGGCTTGATCATCACTGAGCAGAGAACTGTTCAGAATGCTCAGGTGCTGCTTTTTTTCTAGGGAAAAAAGGGTACAGTCCATTACTCTTCCACAAAAGCACTCTTCTAATTAAGGAAGCAATGGCTGCATTTTGCTCTGAATCCGTGAATTTCCATTTCTGAGCTTTAAAAAAAAAATTATCTATATTGGCTGCGTGTGGTGGCTCACACTTGTAATCCCAGCACTTTGGGAGGCTGAAGTGAGTGGATGACCTGAGGTTGGGAGTTCGAGACCGGCCTGGCCAACATGGAGAAACCCTGTCTCTACTAAAAATACAAAATTAGCTGGGTATGGTGCCATATGCCTGTAATCCCAGCTACTTGGGAGGCTGAAGCAGGAGTATCGCTTGAACCCGGGAGGCGGAGGTTGCGGTGAGTTGAGATCCGTCATTGCACTCCAGCCTGGGCAACAAAAGCAAAACTTCGTCTCAAAAAAAAAAAAAGAAAGAAAAATTATATATAGCTATTCCTATGACTAAAAGGACTTTTTTGTTTGTTTGAGACAGAGTCTCACTCTCGTCCAGGTTGGGGTGCAGTGGTGCAAACTCGGCTCACTGCAACCTCTGCCCCCAAGTTCAAGCGATTCTCCTGCCTCAGCCTCCTGAGTAGCTGGGATTACAGGCACCCACCACGACACCTGGCTAATTTTTGTACTTTTTTTTTTGAGACAGAGTCTCGCTGTGTCATCCAGGCTGGAGTACAGTGGCGTGATCTTGGCTCACTGCAACCTCCGCCTCATGGGCTCAGGGAATTCTCCTGCCTCAGCCTCCCTAGTAGCTGGGATTACAGGTGTGCGTCAGCATGCCCAGCTAACTTTTGTATTTTTAGTAGAGACAGGGTTTCACCATGTTGGCCAGGCTGGTCTTGAACTCCTGACCTCAAGTGATCCGTCCACCTCGGCCTCCCAAAATGCTGGGATTACAGGTGTGAGCCACTGCACCCAGCCTTACTTTTTGTACTTTTAGTAGAGACAGGGTTTCACCACCTTGGCCAAGCTGGTCTCAAACTCCTGACTTTAAGTGCGGGAGAGGAGTTTGGCCTCGGCTTCCAAAGTGCTGGGATTATAGGCATGAGCTCCCATGCCCAGCCTAAAAGGACTTTAAATACAACCCTAGCATAGATATCTGGCTTTCTGTAAAGAGGTCAGGAGTTCGAGACCAGCCTGGCCAACATGACAAAACCCCGTCTCTACTACAAATACAAAAATTAGCCAGGCATGGTGGGGAACACTTGTAGTCCCAGCTACTTGGGAGGCCCAGGCAGGAGAATCGCTTGAACCTGAGAGGCAGAGGTTGCAGTGAGCTGAGATCACACCACTGCACTCTAGCCTTGGCGACAGAGCGAGACTCCATTAAGAAAAAAAAGAAAAAAGAATTCAGTAGAGTTCTGCACAAAGGCAAGGGCTAGATGCTTCTTGGACCATGAGCTCTCTGAGGACAGGAAACTGGGTATTACTTATCGTTGTATCCCCTGTGCTGAAGAGTGTCTATACCAGTCCAATTAATGTTTGCAAAATAAATGACTCTTTCCAGATGCACTCTTGGACCTTGGGATTTATACTGAAAGGGTCATGTTCTGTCAGGATTTTGGCAGTCACATGTCATGTCCTGGGCTGTTTGGGGTTTTGTGTGTGTGTGTGTGTGTGTGTGTGTGTGTGTGTGTATGTGTATGTGTATGTGTGTGTTTTAAAGAAACATTTTATTTAAAATCACTTAAGCAGTTCCCATTTGAAATTGTACCAATGATGAAAGTTCATATTTTTCAAAGAGAGACAAATTACAGGAGTAATTATTATTTGATTATGATCGTTTCACCTCGTAGAAGCTTGAAGGAAATATTACACTAAAGCATTTTCTTTCCCTCTCTTCCTGATTACTCCAAACTTTACTCTCATAGTAGTCTTCTGATCAGTGTCCTTACTTTCAACCTTTGTACTTTCTGATTTTCTTTTGTCCTTTTATTTATTCAACAAGTATTTGTTGAGCACCTACTCTGTACCAGGTACTATGTAAGAACTGGAGATACAAAGGTGCTACATCATAAAACTTTCACAGAAGCAGGAAAAGGCATGGGTTTTTTTGAGAAACAAAGAGTGCTTCGGTATTATTTAAACATAAGATATGTGGCTGGGCACGGTGGCTCATGCCTGTAATCCCAGCACTTTAGGAGGCTGAGGCGGGCAGATCACTTGAGGCTAGAGTTCAAGACCAGCCTGGCCAAAATGGTGAAACCAAGTCTCTACTGAAAATACAAAAATTAGCTGAGTGTGGTGGTGCACGCCTGTAATCCCAGCTCCATGACAATCGCTTGAACCTGGGGGGCAGAGATTGCAGTTAGCTGAGATTGAGATTCTGCCTCAACAACAAAAAAGATATATGTGGGTGACTGGGCAGGTGGCTCATGCCTGTAATCCCAGCACTTTGGGAGACTGAGTCAGGCGGGTTGCTTGAGCCCGGGAGTTCAAAACCAGCCTGGGAAACATAGTGAGACCTTGTTTCTACAAAAAATAAATGAAGAAATTAGACGGGTATGGTGGTATGTGCCTCTAGTCCCAGCTACTTGGGAGGCTGAGGTGGGAGGATCTCTTGGGCCTGGAAAGTTGAGGCTGCAGTGAGCCATGACTGCCCCATTGCACTCCAGCCTGGGAGACTGAGTGAGACTTTGTCTGAAAAAAATTAAAAAAAAAAAAAAAAAAAAGATACATGTGGGAAAGTGTCAGAAGATGACTGGCCAGAGCATATTAAGGAGTCTGAATTTTATTCCATAAAGGTCAGGAAACAATTGAAAAGTTCTGAGCAGGAACCGATATAATAGAATTTGTGCCACATCCCTTGGCAGCTGAGTATAAGGCTGGTAGTGAGAATAGAGGCAGAAAATGCAGTTAGGATATTTCTGGTCTTTTCCTAGGGGTCCAGACTCATATATCCACATGCAGTAGTCCAGATCATTGGTAAGAATGCAGTGACAGTGAAGATGTAGGAATGAAGACAGATTGCTGAGATACTTAGCAAATAGCATCACTTTTGTTGTCCATTTAGATACAGAAGATAAAGAAAAAGGGCTTTTCTCAGGTTGCTAGGTGGGGTCAATAGGGCAGATGGTGATACCACCAACTAAGTTAAGGAGAACAAGTGGAAGCCGATGTTTTTAATTAGAGATGATGACTTTGGTTTTGGAACAGTAGAGTTTGAGATGTCTGTGAGATCTGCAGGTGGAGCTGTCTGGCAAGCAGGTGGGTACATTGGCCACGGGCTCAGGAAAAAGTGGTAAAAATACAGATCTGGGACTTGGAAGCATGGAGATGGTAGTTGAAACTACGGGCATGAACCACACAAAAGAGTATGTGTAGCACACAGAGGCAAAGGCATTAAGACTGGAACCAGAAGAAACCCAGGTCTGTGGGATGGGCTATAAAAAGTAGCCAATGAAAGGAGACTGAGAAAGAAAGCTCAGGAAGGTAAAAGGGGGCAAGAAGGAAAGCAAAGGAGAACGTTTCAGAGGAGCTGTAAAGCTCAGGAAGGTAAAAGGGGGCAAGAAGGAAAGCAAAGGAGAACGTTTCGGAGGAGCTGTAAACAATGTCAAATGTGGCAGAGAGGTCAAGAAGCAAGAGGACTGCAGAGTGTTCGCTGTAGTCAGAGGGAAGTCACAAGTGTTCCCAGGAAGAGTAGGCGTGGGGGAAAGGTGAAGTCTAAATCAGATGGCATTTGGTTAAGGAGAAAATGGAGAAGGCAAGGAGGAACATGTATAGGAAACTCAGGAAGCTCAGCTGCTAAAGGAAGGAGAAGGGGCTTTAGCTGTAGCCCCTTAACACATGGTTAAGAGTTGATTTTGGCCTGAGGTGGGCGGATCACCTGAGTTCAGGAGTTTGAGACCAGCCTGGCCAACATGGTGAAACCCCATCTCCACTAAAAAGACAAAAATTAGCTGGGTGTGGTGGCAGGCACCTGTAATCCTGGCTACTTGGGAGGCTGAGGCAGGAGAATCACTTGAACCTGGGAGGCAGAGGTTGCAGTGAGCTGAGATCACACCACTGCACTCCAGCCTAGGCAACAAAAGCGAGACTCCATCCCCCAAAAAAAAAAGAAATGTTGATTTTGTAAGCTAATTTTTGGTTACTATAAAAGTAGGATATGCAAGGTAAGGAGTTACAAATACTATATAAGAATATAAGATAGAAAATCTAGGCCGGGCACGGCAGCTCACACCTATAATCCCAGCTGAAGAGGCCAAGGCGGACGGATCTCTTGAGCTCAGAAGTTCGAGACCAGCCTGAGCAACATGGTGAAACCCCGTATCTACTAAAAATACAAATATTAGCCAGGCGTGGTGGTGGGTGCTTGTAGTCCCAGTTACTTGGGAGGCTGAGGCAGGAGAATTGCTTGAACCTAGGAGACAGAGGTTGCAGTGAGAGGTTGCAGTGAGATCGTGCCACCGCACTCCAGCCTGGGTAACAGAGGGAGGCTCCTTCTCAAAAACTAAATAAAATAAAATAAAAAGTGTAAATATCCCTTCCTTCTCTTCAACTGTAGTCTAACTCTCGCAAGGTAATCACTGTTAACTTTGTTGTCTGATATTTCAGACTATAAAGAAGTGTGTGTATGTGTGTATGTGTATATATATATATATGTGTGTGTGTATGTATGCATATACACATAAGCACACACCCATATATCTTTTTAATCAATGTGATTATGCCACACAAGCTACTATGCTGAGTAATTTAATCTTTTCATTTAGCAGCATGTCCTGGAAACCTTTCTTTTCTTTCTGACCTTACCTCCTGCCTCTCTACCCCTAGTTCGTTGTATCCCTACTGCTTTGACCTCCTTGGAGTTCCTGGAACACGTCAGGCACACTTATACCTTAAGGCCTTTGCACTTGCTGTTCCTTCTGCCTGGAATGTTCTTCCTCCAGATATCCTCTTGGCTCACTCTCTCTTTTCCTTCAGATCTCTCTTTAAATGTCACTTTCTCAGAGGCCACCACTTATCGTTCATGATACCTTATACTACTTCATTTTTCTTCACAGCACTTATTACCATGGATTTGTTTACTTGTTTAACGTCGGTCTCCCCCACAAGGATATAAGCTCCGTAAAGGGAGGGGGCTTTGCTTCACTGTTCCATACCCAGAGCCCAGAACAGCGCATGACCCTTAATAGGGTCAAGAAAATATGAAGAAGCATGGAGAGTGGGCAGAATATGGTCTTATGGATAACAATGTAATGATTTAAGAGCAAGCTCAAATTGCTTGCGTTCCAATCTTTCTTTCTTTTTTTTTTCTTTTTAAGATGAAGTATCGCTCTGTCACCCAGGCTGGAGTGCAGTGGTGCGATCTCAGCTCACTGCAACCTCTGCCTTCCAGGTTCAAGTGATTCTCCTGCCTCAGTCTCCTGAGTAGCTGGGACTACAGGCACGTGCTATCATGCCCAGCTAATTTTTGTATTTTTAGTAGAGATGGGGTTTCACCATGTTGGCCAGGCTGGTCTTGAACTCCTGACCTCAAGTGATCCGCCCGCCTTGGCCTCCCAAAGTGCTGGGATTACAGGCGTGAGCCACCGTGCCCGGCCTTTTTTTTTTTTTTTTTTTTTTTTTTTGAGACAGAGTCTTGCTCTGTCACCCAGGCTGGAGTGCAGTGTTATGATCTCAGCTCACTGCAACCTCTGCCTTCCAGGTTCAAGTGATTCTCCTGCCTCAGACTCCGGAGTAGCTGGGATTACAGGCACCCACCAACACGCCCGGCTAATTTTTGTATTTGTATTTTTATTTATTTATTTTTTGAGACAGAGTCTTGCTCTGTCGCCCAGGCTGGAGGGCAGTGGCATGATCTTGGCTCACCGCAACCTCTACCTACTGGGTTCAAGTGATTCTCCTGCCTCAGTCTCCTGAGTAGCTGGGACTACAGGCACGTGCTATCATGCCCAGCTAATTTTTGTATTTTTAGTAGAGATGGGGTTTCACCACATTGGCCAGGCTGGTCTTGAACTCCTGACCTCAAGTGATCTGCCTGCCGCAGCCTCCCAAAGTGCTGGTATTACAGGCGTGAGCCACTCTGCCTGACCCAAATCTTTATTTCTTATTAGGTGTGTGCACTTGGGTGACTGAATCAGTTTCCTCATCTGTATAATGAGGTTATACTAGTGCCTCACTCCTTGGGTTGTTGTGAGGATTAATGTGTGAAAATATGGAACATGCTTACAACAGTAACTGACGGGTAGAGAATTGTTAGTAAATGTCCATTGCCATGATTATTGGTAGTATTCGATAAAGGCAATCTAGGAGCTTTGCCATCTAGGGACCTACTGGTCCAGCTCTTCTTCCTCTCTTTGATTATTCCGTCTCAGCCTCCTTTCTTTGTCCTTCGCCCCTTAAACAGTGGTGTCTCCTAAGTGTTTCTCATTTCTCACATTCTCTTGGAGTGAACTCATAGTTTTAACTATCACCCAGGCCGAAAAGTGCCATAACTGCCATCCAAACCACATGGTTCCCCAGGGCCTCAGTCTGTGGCATCCAACTGCTTTGAGTATTTCCATTCTAATTACTTGTTAGGTTATATGACTCACTGAGGTGTGGGTTCCTCAAGGGCAGGAATAGTTCCCTGGCTATCTTTTTTTTTTTTTTTTTTTTTTTTTAAATGGAGTCCTGCTCTATCACCAGGCTGGAGTGCAGTGGCGTGATCTTGGCTCACTGCAACCTCCACCTCCTGGGTTCAAGCTATTCTCCTGCCTCAGCCTCGCAAGTAGCTGGGACTACAGGTATGCGCCACCACACCCGGCTAATTTTTGTGTTTTTAGTAGAGATGGGGTTTCACCACGTTGGCCAGGATGGGCTCAATCTCTTGACTTCGTGATCCGCCCGCCTCGGCCTCAGAAAGTACTGGGATTGCAGGCGTGAGCCGCCGCGCCTGGCCTCTGGCTATCTTTATCTTTGCTCCTTTAGGTGAGCTGCTCTTGGTAGGTATGCTTTGTGGGTGCTCACAGTCTAGTGAAGGGAACCAGACAATAAATAAATAACTAGGACAAGTCAGGTGGTGATCAGTGTGACGTAAGCAGGATAGAGAGTAGAGAGTTGGGAGCGGCTGAGGTACAATAGTTTATAAAATATGGCCAGACTTTGGGTTAAGGGGCTATTTGAACAGAGCATTGAAGGAAATGAGAGTAAACCAAATGATGTCTGAGGGAAAAGCATTCCAAGCATAAAACAGCAAATGCAGAAGCCTCGAGGTGAAGTGTGTTTGGAGGTGAAGAGGCCCAGGGTGACTGGAGGAAGAGTAGTAGGAAACTAGATGAGGGAAGTCTGGTGGTGATGGTTTCAGAGCATATGAGAATGCAAAATGAGAGGAGAAGCCATTGGAAGTTTCTGAAGACCGACAAAATATGACTTAATATTTGAAAGGATCACTCTGTCTGCTGGTTTAAGAATAAACAACAGGC
>NW_012120709.1:24881975-24886566 GCF_000951035.1 Colobus angolensis palliatus | reverse complement strand
ATTCTGTCACGCAGGATGACTCCATCGTGCAGTGGCACGATCTCGGCTAACTGCAACCTCCACCTCCCGGGTTCAAGTGATTCTCCTGTCTCAGCCTCCAGAGTAGCTGGAATTACAGGCGCCCACCACCTCGCCCAGCTAATTTTTTTGTATTTTTAGTAGAGACGGGGTTTACTGGTCTTGAACTCCTGACGCTCTCCTCAGGTGATCTGCCAACCGTGGCCTCCCAAAGTGCTGGGATTACAGGCATGAGCCACCACACCCAGCCAAGATTTTTAAAAAATTTAAATATTGGGGCCGGGCATGGCGGCTCATGACTATAATCCCAGAACTTTAGGAGGCTGAGGTAGGCGGATCACCTGAAGTCAGGATTTCAAGACTAGCTTGGCCAACATGGTGAAACTCTGTCCCTACTAAAAATACAAAAATTAGTCCAGGCATGGTGGCTCACGCCTGTAATCCCAGCACTTTGGGAGGCCGAGGCGGGCAGATCACCTGAGGTCAGGAGTTTGAGACCAGCCTGGCCAACTTGGTGAAACCCTGTCTCTACTAAAAATACAAAAATTAGCCAGGCGTGGTGGTGGCGGGCACCTGTAATCCCAGCTACTTGGGAGGCTGAGTCAGGAGAATTGATTGAACGGAGGCAGAGGTTGCAGTGAGCTGAGATCATGCCACTGCACTCTAGCCTGGATGACAGAGTGAGACCCCATCTCAAACAAACAAAAAACAAACAAACAAAAAACCAAAAATTAGCCGGGTGTGGTGGCACATGCTTGTAGTCTCAACTACTGGGGAGGCTGAGGCAGAAGAATTGCTTGAACCCAGGAAGTGGAGGTTGCAGTGATCCGAGATTGCACCATTGCACTCCAGCCTGGGTGACACAGCGAGACTCCACTGCAAAAAGAAAAAAAAAAGTATATATATATATTTAATATTTAATATAAAAAATAGGTTGGGTGCGGTGGCTCACGCCTGTAATCCCAGCACTTTGGGAGGCCGAGGCAAGCAGATCACCTGAGGGTGGGAGTTCGAGATCAGCCTGACCAACATGGAGAAACCCCGTCTCTACTAAAAACACAAAATTAGCTGGGCGTGGTGGCACATGCCTGTAATCCCAGCTACTCAGGAGGCTGAGGCAGGAGAATTACTTGAACCCAGGATGCAGAGGTTGCAGTGAGCCGAGATCTCCCCATTGTACTCTAGCCTGGGCGACATTCGTCTCATACACACACACAAAAAGCCACACTTCTGAAAAGAGTCATCTACATTCACAGTCTCCACTTCCTTGCCATGTTCCATGCATTTTTTTTTTTTTTTTTTTTTGTGAGATGGAGTCTCACTCTGTCACCCAGGCTGGAGTGCAGTGATGTGATCTTGGCCCCATATACTCTTTAGGCCTGTATCATCTGACTGCCATCTCCGTTGAAACTACTGTCACAAAAAAACACCAATGGCTTTCTATTTGCCAAAATTAATGGACACTTTTTTTTTTTTTGAGACGGAGTTTCGCTCTTGTTGCCCAGGCTAGAGTGCAATGGAGCAGTCTCTGCTCACTGCAACCTCTGCCTCCCGGGTTCAAGTGATTCTCCTGCCTCAGCCTCCCAAGTAGCTGGGATTACACAGGCATGTGCCACCACACCAGGCTAATTTTTGTATTTTTAGTAGAGATAGGGTTTCACCACTTTGGTCAAGCTGGTCTGGAACTCCTGACCTCAAGTGATCCACCTGCCTCGGCCTCCGAATACTGCTGGAATTACAGACGTGAGCCACCACACCCAGTCTAGCACACTTTTTATTTTTTTTAAAGAGGTGGGGTCTCACTGTATTGCCCAGCCTGGCCTAGAACTCTCCAGCCTCAGACTCCTGAGTAGCTGAAACTACAGGTGCATGTCCTTGTGCCTGGCTAAGGAACACTTTTTAGGTCTTATTGTATTTGATCTGTTTGCAGCATTGTTGATTTTCGAGGAGCTTTCCTCCCTTGGTTTCTGTGACCTCACTCTCTCCTGCTTTCCTCCTACCTCTCTAACCTTTCCATCTCAAATGCCTTCCTGGGCTTCTTTTCTTGTTTAACCCTAAATGCTCATGTTTCTCAGAGTCATGTTCTTAGCTCTCCTTTTTTTTCACTATTCCATTCATTCATTCAAATATTGAATGTTTACTATGTGCCAGGCACATTTCTAGGCGATGAGGATATAGCAATAAGCAAAACCTAAAAAAATGCCTGGCTTTCCCTTATGGAGCTTACCTACTCTTCCTAAGCAATCTCACCTATACTCAAGCTGCTTATCACTTCTAAATTTACATCTCCAGCACTAACCACTCGTGAATTTAGACACACATAGCCAATACTATGTAAGGCATCTTCATTTGTATGTCCTTAAATCGAATTCCTCTTTACACTGAAATTTGCCTCTTTCTATATTCCCTCTTCTTTTTTTTTTTTTTTTTTTTTGAGACAGAGTCTTGCTGTGATGCCCAGGCTGGAGTACAGTGGCAGGACCTCCGCTCACTGCAACCTCTGCCTCCCGAGTTCAAGGGATTCTCCTGCCTCAGCCTCCCGAGGAGCTGAGACTATAGGCATGTGATACTACACCTGGCTAATTTTTGTATTTTTAATAGAGACGGGGTTTCACCATGTTGGCCAGGCTGGTCTTGAACTCCTGACCTCAGGTGATCTGCCTGCCTCGGCCTCCGAAAGTGCTGGGATTACAGGTGTGAGCCACTGCACCCGGCCTATATTCCCTCTTCTAATTATACCACCATACACTTCCAATTGCCCATTTCTCTTCAAGATTATGCAATAGTTCCCAGTCTTTTATTTATTTATTTTTCTTTTTTGAGATAGAGTCTCACTCTGTCGCCCAGGCTAGGGTGCAGTTGTGCGACCTTGGCTCACTGCAACCTTCAGCTCCCAGGTTCGAGGGAGTCTCCTGCCTCTGCCTCCAGAGTAGCTGGGACTACAGGCATGTGCCACCACGCCCAGTTAATTTTTGTATTTTTAGTAGAGACAGGGTTTCACCATGTTGGCCAGGCTGGTCTGGAACTCCTGACCTCAGGTGATCTGCCCGCCTTGGCCTCCCAAAGTGCTGGGGTTACAGGCGTGAGCCACGCCCTGGCAGTTCCCAGTCTCCTCCTCTGACATATGATTGAATTTCCTAAAATGCATGTCTGACCATATTACTTCCATCCTTAATGTATTTTAATAGTTCCTTATCATCTTCGAGATCCTTTATTTTTTGGTGTAACTCTCCCTTACCCCTTGTCTTCAAAACACATCTTTATTTGTATTCTTGCCTTAGTGAACTAATTTTATTTGAATTCACTTGTGTGATCATTCTTTGGTGCAGGCATCTTTGTTTAAAATGCCTTTCCCCTCTTGTCCTCTTGGTTAAGCTCCAGACCCAGCTCTGCTATATGCACAACCATAGCATAATGTGCAGACTTTTATTGTTGATCTTTAAATACTGTGTCACAGTTGTATGATTTGTAGTTGTTTCTTTTACTACCTCTTCCACTAGACCGTGAGCCCCTTGAAGATAGGAAACGTGTCTTTTAAAATTTCAGAAGCACAATCTGATGCATAACAAGAACGTAATAAATGTTTGCTGAACAAATAAATAAATGGACAAATGAAAATGAGGAATAAATAGGGAGAGATTACTGAAGAGTGAAAAGGAAGAGAATCAAGAGCAAACATAGAAAGATAGTTTTGGAAAGAATGTCCTGTTTTCTTCTGCGATAGGAGAAAGAAGGGAAGGGACAGCAGAAAGAGGGTGTAATCAGAATTAGATCTGTTCAGGCCAGGTGTGGTGGCTCACACCTGTAATCCCAGCACTTTGGGAGTCTGAGGCGGGCAGATCACCTGAGGTCAGGAGTTCGAGACCAGCCTGGCCAACACGGTGAAAACCCTGTCTCTACTAAAAATAGCTGGGCATGGTGGCACATGCCTGTAATCCCTACTACTTGGGAGGCTGAGACAGGGGAACCACTTGGACTCAGGAGGTTGAGGTGGCAGTGAGCTAAGATCATGCCACTGCACTCCAGCCTAGTTGACAGAGTGAGACTCTGCTTCAAAAAAAAAAAAAGTACATCAGTTCGAATTGAAAGGGAGAAAACTGAAGGAGTTCCTGCTGGATGGTTTCTACTTTCTCTCTAACGTAATAGGTAAGGCATTCCTCTTTTTTGGAAGACACTGCATGTCAGTGAAGTTACCTAACAGTTTCTTTAAATCTCAACTTTCATACCAGCAAAATTCTTGATTCTACTCTCTAACCCATATCTCTTGTAAAGTTGTGAGAACCAACAAGATCATATAGGATAGGGCTTTGAGCTCTTTAGATAAGTAGCAATGGACCTGCTAATAATCACTTAAATCTGACTTTAAATCCATGAAGTTGAAAGCGGCTGAATTCCAAAGCCCCTGCCATTTTATTATTCCTTTTATTTCTGTGTATTATCAATGCTGCAGTTCTCAGATTGTAAATGTTTTGTTTGCTTCCAAATTACTTTGAAAAAAATTCACGGCTGGGCGCGGTGGCTCAAGCCTGTAATCCCAGCACTTTGGGAGGCCGAGACGGGCGGATCACGAGGT
>NW_012120709.1:24869507-24881410 GCF_000951035.1 Colobus angolensis palliatus | reverse complement strand
TTTTTTTTTCTTTGACATAGGTCTCACTCTGTCACCAGGCTGGAGTACAGTGCCACAATTATAGCTCACTGCAGCCATGAACTTCTGGGCTCAAGCAATCATCCTGCCTCAACCTTCTGGGCAGCTGGGACTACAGGTGTGCACCACCACCCTCAGCTAAGTTTTTAATTTAGTTTTTATTTATTATTATTTTTTGAGAGTGGGTCTTGCTCTGTTGCCCATGCAGCAGTGGTGTGATCATGGCTCACTGCAGCCTGTACCTCCCAGGCTCAAGCAATCCTCTAGCTTCAGCCTCTTGTGGAGTTGGAACTGCAGGTGCATACCACCATGCCTGGCTAATTTTGGGTTTTATTTATTTATTTTTTTTGCAGATACAGGGTTTTGCCATATTGCCCAGGCTGGTCGCAAACTCCTGAACACAAGGGATCCACCTGCCTCAGTCTCCCAAAGTGTTGGGATTACAAGCATGAGGCACACCTGGCTTTATTTTTAATTTTCTGTACAGATGAAGTCTCGCTATGTTGATGAGGCTGGTCATGAACTCCTGGCCTCAAGCGATCCTCCCATCTCAGCCTCCCAAAGTGTTGGGATTACAGGCGTAAACCACTATCAACTATCATGCTTCACACAGCTTCAATTGCTCTCATTATTCTAATCCTACTGACCATTCTCAAAGTCCTCCCGTTTTTTGTTTTTTTTTTTTTTTGAGGAAAAATGGATAAAACTGAGCAATATTATCTCCCTACTGAGATGTCTAGCTTTTTTCTGAGTCATGCTTAAAGTCTAACTATATAGTCTACAGTTGGTTTAGGATTCCTTTCAGCCACCAGTGCCAACTTACCTTAGGCTAACAGGAATAGAGTTCAGTTGATCTAATTTAGAACAAATTTGTATCCGTAGATGGGATGGAAAATCTAGGTGAGGATTAAGGTCATGGACAAGGTACAAGAGGAGGAGGAAATCTGAGTTAATTATAACCTAGGTTATGCAGTCTTAATTCCAGGAAGCTGTGCCTTAGCTAGGTAGACAACTTGTTGATTGAGGAATATTCTCAGAGGAACTAGAAGCTATCCGTTTCTGAATTCTGAGATGAATTTCTACATCATCTGAGATGAAGGTGAAGGTGTCCATATCCAAAGACTAGAAATTCTAAGAAAACTATGTCACTTGGAGAAAGCCCTTTAGTAAGCATTTGCTTATTTTCTTTCCAGCAGTCATGACTGGCCTGGAAGATTTCCCAAAGGTTATCTTTTTCAAGACCAGTTGGGTAAGGCTGTTTTGATATGTTTTTGAATATACATTATAATGCATTCATTGTGTTTATTTGTTTATTCCTAGATTTTTAAAAAACTGTATATATTTTGGTAATAACTAAAGTAAAAGCAGATAAAACCAAGAGAACATGGCCATCATTGTTCAAGGCCTCATACTCTCGATGCAAAAAGATAAGCCTGAATTAAAAGCTACACTTCTTAATGTCTCTCATATGAAAAGTTATATAAGCTCCTGGTGTCAAGTTTAAAAACTGAGAACTTATTTTGAAACATTATGGGTAGAGACTAGGGAGTTAACTGATGACTTTTTAAAATGTTTAGGGTTAGTTATTAACACCCTCAGCTATTTGCCTTATTCTCTTCTTTACGAAGAGCCCTCTCTATCAATATATAGCAAATAATCTTGCTTAAGGCCCAGGAAAAGTCACCGTATCCAAGGCTTGATGCAAATTATATGTTACTAATCTTCACTTACTCCTGCTAAAGTTGAAATGGAGTGTCTTACATGTGAATTAGAGTTCAGATGTAAGTTTCTGAATAAAAACATAAAAAGCGAACCATCTCCATTACCTACTCCTGCTCCCCACAGTACAATAAAAAACTTAAATATCGCCGAGTAGAGGGAATGTGGTTAGAGTTAGGACACCGAGGAATCAAGTCCTGCATTCCAGTCCTCTACCACTGACTCATTCACCTCAGGCAAATGGTTCCACTTCATTTCATTTTGTACTGAAAAGTGAGGAGAGTAATATTTTGTTTCAAATTTTCTTAGGTGAGTGGGTTCTGCTACCCTGCAAGGCTTTTGCTGAAGTTGAGATGAACAAATAAGGAAAATATGCAACTATAGATTGTTTTAAGAGAGGTGGGAAAAAACCCAACGGATTTTGTTGCTGATTTGTGTCCTTAGGACTCTCCACAGATAACTTTGAGAGATTTACTACTTAGTCCTTAGAGGCAGCTTCCTTCTGGGATGGGTGGATATGAGGCATGGGGTGGGGTCAGATGGTGATGGGAGAGCAAAGGAACACAAGGGTCCCAAATCAAGGCCCTTTTGGCTTCAGTGTTTACCCTCAGTGCAGTGGGGGTGAAATTTGGAGCTCAGGGTGAGGCAGAAATTAGTTTCCCTGCTGCAGTAGTAACTTGGGTATCAGATAATAAAGCATATTTCCACCAGCATATTCTAAAGGCAGATGAAACTATACAGGGGTTTAAGGTAAAGCTATGATGAGCAAAATATCACCCCTGAGTTTTTAAAATTTCATTTTATTTTATGTTCCAGGGTACATGTGTAGGATGTGCAGGTTTGTTACATAGGTACATGTGTGCCATGGTGGTTTGCTGCACCTATCAACCCATCACCTAGGTATTAAGCTCAGCATGCATTGGCTGTATTTCCTGATGCTCTCCCTCCCTCTGTCCTCCCCTTGACAGGCTCCAGTGGGTGTTGTTCCCCTCCTCGTGTCCATGTGTTGTCATTGTTCAGTCTCACTTTTGAGAACATGTGGTGTTTGATTTTCTGTTCCTGTGTTAGTTTGCTGAGGATAATGGCTTCCAGCTCCATCCACATCCCTGCAAAGGACATGATCTCGTTCCTTTTTATGGCTGCATAGTATTCCATAGTGTATATATACCACATTTTCTTTATCCAGTCTATCACTGATGGGCATTTGTGTTGATTCCATGTCTTTGCTATTGTGACTAGTGCTGCAATATGTATGTATCTTTATATGTACCTAGTACATCCACTTTCAAAACCATTTAATCACCTTTTTGGAGAAGTTTTTTTCTGATTTTCCCGAACTGCTTCCCTTTACCCTCCTGTTGATGCTTACTGTAGCACACATCATTGTATAATAGAATGATTTATATCATTTATAATGGTATAATAGAATGATTTATATTTTATAGAATAGAATGATTTATATTCCTTTGGGTATATACCCAGTATTAGGATTGCTGGTTCCAATGGTATTTCTGGTTCTAGGTCTTTGAGGAATCGCTACACTGTCTTCCACATCACCCCTGACTTAATGTTTACTTGGTCGTTATTCCTTTCATTTTTTTCACCAATCTGGGGCTCACATTACTTTCTTTCCATTGTTCTACCTGGAGGTCACTAAAATTGGTAACCACTCTTCCACCATCACCTCATAATTCACTGTCTTAGAACTACATTTATTCAGTTGTTCTATTAGGTTCCCCACTCTCTTGAGACCCAGAGTCAGATGACATCAGGTAAAAATGCAGGCTGTCCTTAGGGGAAACAATAGCTATTTTAACAAGCAGGCTATAATTCAAAACCACACAACAGTATTTAATTGCTTTTGGATTTGACAACACTGGAATGCATTAAAACTTGGAGCCTCTGAAGATAATCTTCCTAACTTTATGCAAAAAGTCCAAGGTATAGTTCTTATAAAAATCCATCCATAGGTTGCATACGTAAAATCCTCTGAGGAAAATGGTGGTGCTATAAACCTTTATATGATGTGCTTCTTTGAGCTGTAACAAGGATATAAATCAGGAAATGCAGGCTTGGCAAAGAAAGAGTTAAGATGATCAATTTCTAAGGAATTTTAGGGATTTTCAGATTTCAGGCTTGGTCTTTTATAAAGGATCTTCTGCTGCATACCTCCTGGTTCTTCCCTGCTAGACCTCATATACGCAAAAGTAGCTTTGCATTAGCTAGCACAGTGGAGAAGGCTAATCAGAGATCCAAATCTCTGTTTCAGAGTTGGAGGTTGAGATGCAAGAGTGACTCAGCTGGCATCAGCTCTGTAGCAGTCTCAGCCTGCAGGCCTTCAGGAAGTGAGTCCTCCACGCCTGCATCTCCCTCTGTGGCAAATTGCCACTAAACTCTGCTGTTTATCAACCCAGTACCAAACACAGTAGGAAGAGTCTGCTGTTTCACTGTTTTCAACAAAACCAAAAACATAGAAGCCAGATTATATGACGGGATAGTATTACAAAGGTGTATTAGATACAGTATTTCCCTTAAGAAGCTTACAGTTTAGTAAGGAAATAAATGTAAATATAGCATTCGAGTACAATGATGTGTGCTACAAGAAGCATCAACAGGAGGGTAAAGGGAAGCAGTTTGGGAAAATCAGAAAAATCCTCTCCGAAAAGGTGATGAAGTGGTTTTGAAAGTGAATGTGCTAGGTAGAAAGTGCCAGGAATGAAGGCAGAGGGGAAAGCATTTATATAGATTCATTAATGGATACATTCACTTTATTCATCACATTTGCACTGAGTGACTTCTGTGTGCTTGGAGCATGTGATATGAACCATCTAGTACAGGCAAGGTGGTGTGTGTATATATATGTATAGGTGGAGAGTGGTAAGATGAGATAATGATGTTGTGGGAGTAACTGGAAGTTCTCCAATTGCTTAAATTTTCTTAGTCAAGTAGGAAGTAAGGTCATCTGTTGAAGGATGTAATTGCGGTCTGAAGAAACATAATATGATTGGCTGGTAGTATTAAGTGCTCTCTTAAGGTTCTGACCATCATAGAAACCACTTTCTTTTCTTTCTTTTTTTTTTTTTTGAGACAGAGTCTCACTATGTCACCAAAACAGGATGGAGGGCAGTGGTGCGATCTCGGCTAATTGCAACCTCCAGCTCCTGGGTTCAAGTGATTCTTATGCCTCAGCCTCCCAAGTAGCTGGGACTACAGGTGTGTGCCACCATGCTCAGTTAATTTTTGTATTTTTAGTAGAGAGGGGGTTTTGCCATGTTGGCCAGGCTGGTCTCAAACTCCTGGCCTCAAGAGATCCACCCAAAGTGTTGGGATTACAGGCGTGAGCCACCACACCTGGCCAGACTAGTTACTTTGTTTTCTCCAACTTCATTTGGCTACGTAGGTGGCAGAGCAGGTGGAAAGCTGAATTAAGCCAAGGAGGTGGTTTTGGTAAATGAGTACAACGAAGAGACTGAGAGGCAAGGAAGTTGAAGGTGTATTCAGGAGAACGCTTATGATTGATCATGGAACATAAGTTGTATCAGGAAGGAAAAGCTGACATCAAGGGGGTGAGGGAGATGGTAGGATCAATTTATTGATGGTCATGAAAACTCTGAATTTGTGTAGTTGAGATATTTGACAGAATGGGCTAGGAAGATAATAGGTGGTCAGAGAGAGGGATGCATGAAATTGAAACTAAGATGGTTGATTTTTTGGTAAAAAGATGGGAATCAGTATTTAAGGAAGGTGAAAGGTGTAACTGTTAAGTTTTTAGGAAATCAAAAGGCGAGGTTGGTTGAAGGATCATTTATGTTAGTAGTTCCTAAACTTTAGCATGCATTAGACTTATATATGGAAAGATAATTAAAACACAGATTGTGCTGGGTGCGATGACATATGCCTGTAGTCCCAGCTACTTGGGACGCTAAGGGAAGAAGATTGCTTGAGCTCAGGAGTTTGAGACCAGTCCAGGTAACATAGTGAGACCATCTCTAAAAAAATGCAAAACAACACAACAACAACAACAAAAATACAGATTGCAAGATCCCATTCCTAGTTTCTGGGGTAAAGCCTGGTAATTTTCATTTCTGAATTCCCTGGTGATGCTGATGCTGCTGTGGTCCAGGGACTGTACTTTGGAAACTACTGACCCATGTGTATGTTGAAATTACAATTGTCAAGAATTAAGATAGAAGTAGTGTTATAAAGTAACAGTGAGCCAGGACACAAAATTGGCAAGAAATAAAGGGGACCAGGTGAGGTGGCTCACGCTTGTAATCCCAACACTTTGGGAGGCCAAGGTGGGGGATTCCTTCAACCTAGGAGTTCGAGACCAGCCTGGGCAATGTGGCTACCCTGTCTCTACAAAAAAAGAGCTGTGCGTGGTGGCATGTGCCTGTAGTTCCAGCTATTTGGGAAGCTGAGATGGGAGGATCTTGAGTGAGCCTGGGAGGTTGAGACAGAGCAAGACCCTGTCTCAAAAGACAAAAAGATAGGCCGGGCGCGGTGGCTCACGCCTGTAATCCCAGCACTTTGGGAGGCCGAGGCGGGCGGATCACGACGTCAGGAGATCGAGACCATCCTGGCTAACACAGTGAAACCCCGTCTCTACTAAAAATACAAAAAAATTAGCCGGGCGTGGTGGCGGGCGCCTGTAGTCCCAGCTGCTCGGGAGGCTGAGGCAGGAGAATGGCGTGAACCCGGGAGGCGGAGCCTGCAGTGAGCCCGAGATTGCGCCACTGCTCTCCAGCCTGGGTGACAGAGTGAGACTCCGTCTCAAAAAAAAAAAAAAAAAAAAAAGACAAAAAGATATAAAAAGGAATGAACTGATTAGTGGAAAACTGCAACAATCAGGGACAGTGGATATACACTCTAATAACATGACATTTAAAGCTAGGTTTTATGGGGATTGTTTAGAAATTGTGGCTGAAACAATGGTTGGTAGCTAATGAGACTAAGGTGAGGCAGAAGGGAGATTGCCAAGGGCTTTGCATGCTAGTATTTTATTATATCAGGGCCTTTTGTTTGGTAAACAGGTCTAGTGTAAGTTCCCTGCTAAGGGATTACCTCTGGTGGAACTGTTACTGAATTCATCACAAGGGTGATGAGAATCTTACGTCCTGATAGAAACAAAAACCACACTAATTAGGAAACAGTAAGTCCTACTAAACTACCTATCACTTTACGTAAGATTAGGGAGGTTGATATCTAATGAGACAAGAAATCTTAAATAACTTAATAGTAGGGCAAAGCAGGACCAAGAATATATAATACAGAATGGAACTGGAAATACAAAGCAGGATCCACAAGCTGGTCACAGGTAGAGTCAGGGCACAGACTACAACACAGGATCATGACCTTGGCCCAGCTTATGCTTCCACCACTTACTGCTCTTGGGATCCCAGCCAAATTGTCTTTTATAAAGGATTTTCTGCTTTTTCATGTTTTCTGCTTAGTTACGCTCTTGTTAAATGGTATATCATTTATGGCACGTGCTTCAGAGGAAAGCTGAGGGCTAAATGAGATAGCTGGTGCAAGTGCTTTGAAAAGGTAAAGTGTTATACAAATATGAAATATTTAAAAAGAAAGTATTGAGCTATCCTTAGAAATCAGGGTAGAATACTTAGGTATGTAAGAGATGAATGGAAAAGAAAGGAGAAACTGTTAATCTAAGAACAATGCTGAGATGTATAAAACAAAGGATGAGGCCGGGCACGGTGGCTGACTCCTGTACTTCCAGCACTTCGGGAGGCTGAGGCGGGCAGATCACGAGGTCAAGAGATCGAGATCATCCTGGCCAACATGGTGAAACCCTGACTCTACTAAAAATACAAAAAATTAGCCAGGCATGGTGGCACGCCATGTTTTTGAGACTCCATCTCAAAAAAAAAAAAAAGAAAAAGGGATGAAATATGCAATGTGGACAGTTTCACGAGTTTTTTTTTTTTTTTTTTTTTTTTTTTTGAGACTGAGTTTCGCTCTTGTTGCCCAGGCTGGAGTGCAATGCATGATCTCGGCTCACTGCAACCTCTTGAATCCCAGGTTCAAGAGATTTTCCCGCCTCAGCCTCCCAAGTAGCATGTGTGCCGACACCTGGGTAATTTTGCATTTTTAGTAGAGACAAGGTTTCACCATGTTCGTCAGGCTGGTCTCCAACTCGTGACCTCAGGTGATCAGTCCAAAGTGCTGGGATTACAGGCGTGAACCACCACACCTGGCCTCACATTAGTTTTTTTTTTTCTGAGATGAAGTCTTGCTCTTTGCCAGGCTGGAGTGCAGTGGCACCATCTCGGCTCACTGTAACCTCCGCCTCCCAGGTTCAAGTGATTCTCCTGTCTCAGCTTCCCAAGTAGCTGGGACTACAGGCATGTGTCACCACGTCCAGCCAATTTTTGTATTCTTAGTAGAGATGGGTTTCACCATGTTGGCCAGGATGGTCTTGATATCTTGACCTCGTGATCTGCCCACCTCAGCCTCCCAAAGTGCTGGGATTATAGGCGTGAGCCACTGCGCCTGGCCACATTTCACAGTTTTGAAATGATGAAAGCCTCAACAAAAAGCCTCATTTACTTACATATAGATAGCAGTTTCCTTAGGAATAAACCTTTGGACCACAGTGACAAATATTCGTATAACTAGCTTTGACTTAACCATTATGTTCTCTCTCCTCGTGATGCCTACTACTAAATGAGTACTTACTTCTACTTTTACATACTGAGAAAATTGCAGGACCACATGCACTGTTACATGAACCCTATGCAAGTTTGCAGGTTTCTATTCTGGCTTTTGTTACCTGGAATTGAAATTACCTGCTGATGTTAGACCACACAAGTTACTTCAGGGCAGGACTGTGCCTTGTCAAAATCTTTCAGTGGCTTTCCATTCATTGTCCTTAAAGAAATCCAAGCCTTAATAGGCATAAAATACAATCTGGTCCCCACCATCTCTGGCTTTACCTCTCAGTGCTCTCCTCTGCCTGGCAATGTGGCCACACTTACACTCTCAGATCATCAGTGTACTACACTTTTTCTGACAATAGCTTTTGCACAGGTTGTTTCACCCGCCCAGCATACCCTGCTCCATTCTTCTTGGCTAACTTACTTTCCTGGTTTATATAGTTACTATTGTCTCTGACAACTTCTCTTGAACCTCCTTCTCATCTGGGTTAGCCTTCCTTTTTTTTTTTTTTTTTTTTGAGACAAGTCCCACTCTGTTGCCCAGGCTGGAGTGCAGTGGCGTGATCTTGGCTCATTGCAACCTCCACCTCCCGGGTTCAAGTGATTCTCCTGCCTCAGCCTCCCAAGTAGCTGGGACTACAGGGGCACGTCACCACACCTGGCTAATTTTTGTATTTTTAGTAGAGGCAGGATTTCACTATATTGGCCAGGCTGGTCTCAAACTCCTGACCTCATTATCCGCCCGCCTCAGCCTTCCAAAGTGCTGGGATTACAGGCGTGAACCACTGCGCCCAGCCCTGGATTAGCCTTTCAAGCATACCTTCCCCTTCCCTCATTATAGTACTTCTCACATCTTATAGTAATTGCATGCCTAATTACCTGTCTTAACAGATCAAACTCTGTGAAACAGGTAACAGTCTTGTTCCTGAATGTTTTTGCTATTTTAATTGTGCCTAGAACTTAGGAGGTGCACAATAAACACCGAGTTTGCCAATGACAAACACTTGGCAGCACACAAATTCAGTGAAAGCCTCAGTAGTTCTGTTAGAAGACATCTGGGGTTGATGAGGACAAAAAAAAAAAAAAAAAAAAAAAAAAAAAAAAAAAAAAAAAAAAAAAAAAAAAACATAAAAAAAAAAAAAAAAAAAAATAGAGAAACAAGCCTGGTGAAGTCAAGTGGCCACTTCAAGGAGCTCACTGCTATTTTTTAACCTAAGAAAATTCTGTACATGCACTATTAGCCACAGGAGAGACCAGAGGTGTTCTGTATGGCAAAAGAGGAAGTTGCAGTGAAGTGAGTAGTAAATGTTTATTTTGAGGACCTTCTGGCGTGACAGTGGTGTTATAAACAATCACATTACATATCATTAATCAACTAGGTGTCTGTAGGTTTTAACTAGTACTAGCTGATCTCCTACCTTGTTTTTTTCTGGTTAATTTGAATAATCATGCACTGTATGAAAAAGAAACTGATTGCCATTCTCACATCAGTCTTTTTGAGCACTTTTTGAAGAGGTCGTTTCAGTTTTGACCACCTGTTTACTGCAGGAGTAAGTTAGGCATTACTTCACATTTTAGCAGCGTGGTAGTCTCTATGGGAACTTTCTTGCCTATCACTTAGATAAGCTGTGCCGTTTATTAGGCTAAAATAGCAGTGTTCTAAATGCAGTGGGTAAATTTGGGATTGACTGGATAAAGGTTCAACACTATTAAAGGATTAATAATACTATATTGTGAGCCATAATGCTTTTATAATAAATATGCAACCACCTTTTGGTTATCATCAGTTGGTATTGTATGTTTTGCTGTGGCTGCAGGAGTAACAGTGGATTTAGGAAAGTACCAGTGAGTCAATTAAGGATTTTAAGATCCCTGGGAAAAGCCAAGGAATGATCAATCTCTCCTACGTACCCAATAAAATCGCTCCAGAAGACAGACTAATACCAATCATTTCATTTACTTCAGGATGTAATATACTATTTAGATCCCAGGAAGATGCTAAATTATTACTTTGTTTAAATATCTGTAGGGCATTTTGTTTCTGCGAAGGCAGTAAAACCAAACGAATAACACACATCAAAATCAGATTTCTAATGTAGGGCTCTGTCCTACTGTTAAAGATGTTAGAAAGATACATACTTAGAATACCACCCTGTTCTCTCTGGGGGAGGCTATATTCAAGATGACAAGTACTCTAACATTTTTACAGACATAGATGTTGGTAATAGGGTCTTTCTGTGATTTTAGCAAAGAGAAACAGTTGAAATGTTACTCTTTCTAACTACTGACATGATTCATCTCTATCACTGGCATATGGTACTACCATTTCTCCTACTGTGGCAAGTTCTAGTTTTCCCAAGACCTAACCCTCACTGTTCTGGAAATAAAGCTTAAATATATATATTCCAAACCTTTAAATTAAAACGTTATTCCCATATATTCATGTACCAGGTTAATATCGCCACACATATCCTTTCTAATTTTGGGCTAAACAGATGTGCATTTAGAGTTGTTTAAAGACAACCCAGTTTAATATCAAGAGAAAGTGTGACCTTTCATGGAGTATTTGATGGAAAAAACACTGTTTTGACAAATCTTATTTTATTCAGATAGCAGTCTGATCACACATGGTCCAACAACACTCAAATAATAAATCAAATATAATCAGATGTTAAAGATTGGTCTTCAAACATCATAGCCAATGATGCCACGCTTGCCTATGATCTCTCCAACATAAAACCACATCAACACCTCAGTGGCGCTCTTTCTTTGCAAATGCCCCATTCTTCCCTGATCTCCTCCTACCTCACACTCCCTCCAGTGGTGCTCCTCCAGTGACCCCTTCCTCCACCATCTGCTCTTTTTACACCACAAACCCTTCTGTTTACGGAAGGGCGCCCTTTTCCACTTCCCAAGTTTCTCTTTGCACCTCCTCCTCTGCTGATCCTTCTAGGTCTCTCTCCTCCATCTAGATCTTCCCTTCGAACCTTTTTGTTTGTTTTGTTTTGTTTTTTGAGATGGAATTCTGTTCTGTCACCCAGGCTGGAGTGCAGTGGCACAATCATGGCCCACAGCAGCCTGCAACTCCTGGCTCAAGTGACCTCCTGCCTTGGCCTCCCAAAGTGCTAGGATTGCAAGCATGAGCCACTGCACCTGGCCCTCCAAACTGTTATGCCCAGTGTACACAGGTCATCTCCATATAGGACCCCTAAGCTCAGCATCCCCCAGTGGAGACTACGCTCTTCCCCCATGACAGTGCCCTACCTTGTGTCTCATCTACCCTAATATCCCAGCTGGAATCCAGGGGACGACCTGCCTACAGAGAGGAGCTACCCACTGCCGGTCTCCTCTGAGCTGTTCTAACCTCAGTAAAGCTCCTCTTCTTCTGGCTCACCCTCCACTTGCTTGCATACCTCATTCTTCCTGGATGTAGGACAAGAACTCGGGCAAAGGCACCACTGGTCACAGAGGTTTCCAGCCAGAAAAGGAACA
>NW_012120709.1:24854067-24869457 GCF_000951035.1 Colobus angolensis palliatus | reverse complement strand
AACCATTCTTTTCCAGAATTAAGGAGACAAAGAACATAAAGACACTATTCAAACTAGAAGGCAGTTTTAGTCAAAGTTGAGAATTACTAACATTACTTTTGTTCAACTGCTGAGAACCCTTGAACTTTCAATTTTGTAAGGTAAGTAGTTAGAGCTTATAAATTCTTTCAAAGCATTCTTTACAGACCTGAACTGACTTAACCCTTTCATTATAAGTTTATGAGACACTTTATGGGCCCTAAAACAACCCACATCCTGGATATAGCTGGTGCATTTAGATAGGGCATTCATATGAAAGGATGGCTCTAGGAAGGCCGAGTCTCTGAACAGACATTTTTGTCTGGCAAAAGAAAATCTGCTGAAAGATGAAGTGCTGTCTTCCCCCTTTAGACCTCATTTTTATTCATTTAGTATTTGACTTAACTCTGACCAAGTATCTGGTATTCATATCAACATTTTACTGCCCCAAGGAGAAATATACACATCTGGTTCAGGAAAGCACTGTTATTAATACATGGAGCTAGAATATGGATCTTGAAATTCTAGTTGAAAAAAAAACTTTCCATAACAAACCTGGACCTTTTCCTTTCAGTACTTCTGGAAGTGAATTTTCCCCATCAAATTAGACCAGAAGTTTACGGAAGTCTTCTGAAAAACCACCATATTTCCCAGGATGTAGGCTCTAAAATTAGCAATCATTTAGGCTTTTTGTACTCTGTGCTTGGATCATGCAAATAAAATCCAAGTTCCAATTCTTTTTTTCCTTTTTTTTTTTTGAGACTGAGTCTCGCTCTGTTACCCAGGCTGGCGTGCAGTGGTGCGATCTCGGCTCACTGCAAACTCTGCCTCCCAGGTTCATACCATTCTCCTGCCTCAGCCTCCTGAGGAGCTGGGACTACAGGCGCCCACTACCACACCTGGCTAATTTTTTGTATTTTCAGTAGAGATGGGGTTTCACTGTATTAGCCAGGATGGTCTCGATCTCCTGACCTCATGATCTGCCCGCCTCGGCCTCCCGAAGTGCTAGGATTACAGGTGTGAGCCACCAGGTCCGGCCTTTTTTCCTTAGGAGACAGGGTCTCACTCTGTCACCCAGGCACTGACACAATCATAGCTCACTGCCTCCTCTAACTCCTGGGCTCAAGCAATCCTCTCGCCTCAGCCTCCCAAGTAGTTGGGACTACAGGTGCATGCCACCACACCTGGCACATTTTTTTCGCTATTTTGGGTAGAGATAGGGCCTTGCTATATTGTCTGGGCTGGTCTCGAACTCCTGGCCTCAAGCGATCCTCTTACTTACTTTGGACTCCCAAAGTACTGGGATTATAGGCAGGAAGTGACTGCGCATGGCCACAAGTTCCAATTCTTACAGTTTTTAGATTTTATCTTCACACAATTCAATAACCCAGGTTTGGTATTTTTATCTTACATATAAGAAGTGTTAGCTTCCTGACTGTGACATAGTTCAAGAGATGTTTTGGCTGAACTGGGGACAATCTCAGGACTACAGATGAAAAAAGTATAGACTCAGCAAAGCAAGCCATCATATTTTAGTATACTGTCTAATATAGGAAAGGAAAAAAAAATTTCCCAATAAAAATGGTCACTTTTTTGCTAGGTTTAAGACTGTTAGAAAACTAAGACATAAAATGGGCTAATTATTTCTGCCCAGGTGACAAAATTAGAAAAGTAAGTATCTTCCTCAGCAGTCAAAATTTTTTTCCTTATTATGTTGGATTCAACCACATTGGAAACATATATATTAATCAAAACAATCAGAAAAATCCCAAGGGAAGACATTTTCTGTTATGCACATCCGTTTTCATTTAGCCCATGGTTACCTTAACTGTGAGCTGTTTGAAGCTACCAGTCTGAGCACTATTGACTATTTTTTTCAGGCTCTGAATAGCTCTAGGGATCTCAGCAGGGGTGGGAGGAACCAGCTCAACCTTGGCGTAGTACCAAAATGTGGCCAATCGAGGCTTCGAGTAAGTCACAGCAGCTGGAAAACAAAACAAAACAAAACAACCAGGATGAACTCACTAGAGACCGAAAGAAGCAGATGTGTGGGCTGGACACAAATATTTATTCATGCATCACCTTCATTCACTGCTTGTACCAAATGTGCACCCAGTGTGAAAAGTCAAAGCTGCTCCCTGGTAACAAGAGGCTTTTAAAGATGCAGAACACCTGTGCCACAGGGCTGTTCAATCAGGCAGGATGCTATAAGCACATTCAATTATGCCAGTACTTCACTAGTGGCCAGCTAGTACTGTACTTCATTTATGAATGGCAAATCTAGCTAACTGTAAAGATGCCAGAAGTTGGATTTAGACACAAGAGAACAGTCAATTTATTCATATTTTCTTGGTAGAGAGATAAGTAAATTTGAAGAAAAAGGCGAAGAAAGGGATAAAGGATTTAGAATGGCACTCTTAAGAACAAGATGGAAAGTTATAATATTATACACAAGTTCAGATGGAATTAAAACAACTGGTACCCATTTTGGTATTGTCATCAATATGTGCTGGATTAAATCTTTCTCTTGACAAAAGCACAGCTGCTCCTCTTTCAAAGACATCACAAATAATAAAAGTAAAACCTACATGTATCGTTAAGAGCCCAAACTAGAATCTATTACCAAGCTGGAATTCCTCAAGGTATTTACTATTTCAAGAGAAGAGACCATTAACAACCAGGGTAGTTGTGAGAATGTAGTAGTGATTTCAGAAAGAGGAAGACATTTTTTATTTAAAAAATTATAAGAGAGGCTAGGTGCAGTGCTCATGCCTGTAAACCCAGCACTTTGGGAGGCCAAGGCGGGCAGATCACTTGTGGCCAGGAATTTGAGACCATCCTGCCCAACATGGTGAAACCCTGTCTCTACTAAAACTACAAAAATTAGCTGGGCATGGTGGTGTGCGCCTGTAGTCCCAGCTACTCGGGAGGCTGAGGCACAAGAATTGCTTGGACAGGGGAACCAGAGGTTGCAGTGAGCCAAGATCTCACCATGACACTCCAGTCTAGGGAACAGAATGAGACTTTGTTTCAAAAATTACAAGAGAAATGTAATAAAAATAGCATGAAGGCCCATAAAGTGTCTACTGTTCAAAGACAGATGACCCAAGGCTCTTGGTGTTTTCCTTGTATTAATGGCCTCCATTTGAGTATTTCTGAATTAGTATCTCCCTCATCTTCTGTGTTTGGGGATATGGGCATACCTTTTTTTTTTTTCTGAGGTGGAGTCTCACTCTATCGCCCAGGCTGGAGTGCAGTGCTGCGATCTCGGCTCACTGCAAGCTCCGCCTCCCAGGTTCACGCCATTCTCCTGCCTCAGCCTCCTGAGTAGCTGGGACTACAGGTGCCCACTACCACGCCCGGGGCTAATTGTTTTTTGTATTTTTAGTAGAGATGGGGTTTCACCGTGTTAGTCAGGATGGCCTCGATCTCCTGATCTTGTGATCCGCCCATCTCGGCCTCCCAAAGTGCTGGGATTACAGGCGTGAGCCACCGCGCCCGGCCAAGGATATAGGCATACCTTCAAGCAGACACAAAGCTCTAAGAGATGGTTCCAAATAGAACTGCCAATGCCTGTAAGGTGGGACAATAAAAAAAAGTACAGTCCTGTGGAACAGTCAACCAATTGTCAATATTATCTCCAACACACAGACATTTCATCCTTTAAAAAAAAAGAATCAGTTTACTGTACATAAACACTATTTTAGGTGGTAAATTTGTTTCTTAGGGGATACAGGTTAAAGAGTTTGAAACTGCTTTACATGTATACAAGAGATAAAACATAATGAATGGTAGATGATGGGAGCTAGGTTTCTCAGTGGAGGTTGAGTAATGTTACAGGTAAGCAAGAAAAGAAGCAAGAATAAACCCCACGGTACTAGGTTAGAGTTGGACTCAGGTTTAGCTTAATATATACACAGACTGATAGACTCAGAAATAATTATGTATACATATATGCATGCATATACATGGGTTAGTATGCATATATACACATCTATACGGATACCTATCTATGTCTCTGTCAATTGAGAGGACCTAGAAGTAGTGATGTTCTAGTAGCAAGGAACATAAACAGCATCCAGACCTTAGTTTCTCAATTCTATTGTCCAATAAAAGGAATTAAGGTTCCTTGGTGAAATGGCTGATTCTAAGGCTGGGACAGGGAAAACACAATATAAATCTGAAGCATCTTGTAGTATCAGAAAGGGAGGCAGCACGTCAAAAGGATGGAGGTGCTAACCTGAAAGAGCTCCCAAATAGCCAAGGGTGAAATAATTTGAGCAATAATACAGTATTTGATATACAAAGTATGAAATGAATGTACAAGTCCATACAATAAGTGACTGGATAAATAAACGGAGAAGAGACAAATCTTTCTCACAGAAGAATTCTATTTAATTTATGTAGATATTCCTTCCTACAGGAGATGGAATCCCCCCACTGTAATCACACCCTGCCTTTATGAGATAGGCTTAGTTATTTGCTTCTAAAGAATAGAACACAGAGAGAAAAACAGTAACTTTACAGTGGAGGAACCTATAACCAAGTGATGAAAGCTTGTATCACCAGAGATGTCACATGAATATCATATACCTCCTGACACGTGATTAGGGCATCTCATCACTGTGATATTTCCTCAAAATCCATAGTTCCAGACTAAGCATGAGAAAAACACTAGACAAATCCAGACTGGGGAAATGCTTCAGGATACCTAGACAGATACCTAGACAGACAAGATACCTAGATACCTTAAAACTGTCAAGGTCAGGAAAGATGAGGGAAGACTGGGAAACTGTCCTGGACCAAAGGAGGTTGGAAAGACCCAGAAACTAAATGCAATGTGGTACACTGGATTGGATCCTAGAATGGGAAGATTACTGGAAAAACTACTGAAATAGAAATAAAGTCTACAGTTAAGGGAAAAAAAAATCAGACTCTATGACTCCTAGGCAAGCCTAATGATAAATTTACTTATTTCCATAAGCTTCTTTGGCCCCCAGGGGAATTAACAGATATAGTCAGTAATTTTTATTAAATATTTAACATTCACATTTAATACACTAGCCTGTATATGTTATAAAGCAAAGTGTATTTCCACGTTAACATTCCAGCCCAGCTGAGTCCTCCTTTCTAAGTACTTTTGGAAGAATAACAAGTTATCTTTCAATTATTTACAATAACGGAGGGAAGGGTTTATATATTTCATAACAAAAAAATTACCTTGGTGTTACTTTTCTTTTTAGATTTTATCATAAAAACTAGATTGCAATTCCTTAATATGCGCCACCTAAAAAATGTGAAAGCCACACCAGAAAAAAAATCCACTTGAAATATTGAGAATTGTGCCTTAAATCATCCACGAAGTCCAGAGTGAAGCCTCCAATCCTTTTTTCTCTTTAGTTCTTTTTTTTTTTTTTTTTTTAGACGGCGTCTCCTCTGTTGCCAGGCTGGAGTGCAGTGGCGCCATCTTGGCTCACTGCAACCTCTGCCTCCTGGGTTAAAGAGATTTTCCTGCCTCAGCTTTCCGAGTAGCTGGGATTACAGGAGCCCGCCACCACGCCTGGCTAATTTCTGTTTTAGTAGAGATGAGGTTTCACCATGTTGGTGAGGCTGGTGTCCAACTCCTGACCTCAGGTGATCCACCCGCCTTGGCGTCGCAGTGCTGGGACTACAGGCGTAAGCCACGGTGTCCAGGCCTTTTTTTGAGACGGAGCCTTGCTTTGCCTCCCAGGCTGGCATGCAGTGGTGTGATCTCGACTCACTGCAACCTCCGCCTCCTGGATTCAAGCGATTCTCCTGCCTCCACCTCCCAAGTAGCTGCGATTACAGGCGTGCACCACCAGGCCTGGTGGTATTTTTAGTAGAGATGGGGTTTCACCATGTTGGCCAGGCTGGTCTCGAACTCCTGCCCTCAAATGATCTGCCCACCTCGGCCTCTCAAAGTGCTGAGATTACAGGCGTGAGCCACTGCCGCAGGGCCATCTCTTTTGATTAATATAAAATTGTAGAGCTCTATGACAGAAAACAATCTTAGTAAAGTAAAAGATTTTCTTGCAAGCTTAAGAAATTCTTTGGGAAAATGTGTAAAATGTTTCACTAGTAGGCTGTGAGGTTCTACAGGAGAGCCTTCAATAACTCACAGTTTGGCTGGTGATGGAGGGAAGGGAGGAGAGAATGGATAAAATACCAGGCTGGCACTGTGGCTCACGCCTGTAACTCCAGCACTTTGGGAGGCCGAGGCCGGAGGATCCCTTGAGCCCAGGAGTTAAGAGACTAGCCTGGGCAACATGGCGAAATCCCGTCTCTTAAAACATACAAAAATTAGCCAGGTGTGGTGGCACGCCTGGGATCCCAGCTGCTCAGGAGGCTGAGGTGGGAGGATCGCTTGAGTCTGGGAGGCAGAGGCTGCAGTGAGCTGTGATCTGCCACAGCACTCCAACCTGGGCGACAGAGTGAGAGTCCCTGTCTTCTAGGAAAAAAAAAAAGAAAGAAAGAAAAAGAAAATACCCAAATCAAACTCAAACACAGCAAAAGAGGCTAAAAAGTATTACATTTTTTTTTGAAGTTCTGCTTTCTATTCACATTTCAGAAATCTGGGCGAAAGTTAGAGATCCGACCTTCAGTTACTTACTGGAATACAGCACATTTAGGAAAACCTCACGTCAATTTATCTTATCTCGCTTCACCAATAAAATGAATAGCCTGCCACTGAGAAGACAACTGAAATATTTACTGGCCAAATAGGCTGTGGTTATTCAGGGTTGTTATGAAATACAGCGGTCTACCAGTGAGGCTCTTCAAGCCGAAAAATTTCCACGAATGCTAAGCTGTTATAACAAGGATTACTATACGGATCCCGTTCTATGCTTCTCGGGGCACGGATACTCATCCATGAAGTCCATTTCTACCTAAAATTTCCCTCGGATTAAAGTGGAAATATCTTAGAATCCGTCTAGGACAGAAAGCAAAGTCGACATTTCTGTTGACTTCCAAATACTCCACTGACAACCAGACCATGTGATGAGGCCGAATTGATGTACTTTCACACGTTTCTGCCCTTCCTTTTCTTAGCTCTCCTAACAGAGCCATGCCCTCTATATTCCTGCCCTTAGCGATCTCAGGGGGCGTAATGGCGGAGCTGCCGGGCAACGCCGGGCATCCTTCACACTACCTCTCTTCCCGGTGGTGGTTAGATTTCAGGAACTTCTAGGTTGTGTAGAGAACCCAATCTGCAGGTGAGGCGAGCGGAAGGCTAGAGGAGAGTCGCCAACCTTCCTGCTTCCTCCACCTGCAGGCCATCCCGCCCCGGCACCCGCAGGCCCCTCGGGTCTTCGCCGCCCGCTTCTTCCTCTCAGGCCATCGCAGGCCTCCCTGCCGCCCGTGTGCCCGCCTCGGCGGTCTCACATCGCGCTCACCGTTCACCAGAGCCGGGGTCTTCTCCACAAGGTTACGGACAAATTGGGCCATGGTTCTGGAATGCAAAGTCCGTTGGACGGAACGGCCGGCTGAATGTCACCCGCCGGAAGGACCCGTTGCAGGTCCCCATCCCACTTCCAAGGTCAGGCCGCCTCTTTTCGCGCCGGTCGAGGATATTTAAATGTCCAAAGATCTTTGAAGAATCCAGTCTGTCCACTTACTTTTTTCAACATGGAAGAGAAAGTGGATATTAAAAGATGATATTAGAGAGCATGTGAAGAACAGTGGGATTCCGCAGAGAAGCAGGCATTTTGTTGGGCAGCCACTAGCAGAGGTCCGGAAACCCGGCAGGAGCGCAAATGCGCATGCGCCCTGAACCGTCAGTGCTTTTCTTGGCGCCGATCTACGCTATTTCGCGTCTGGTGCTTTAGCTGCTTTTCTGAGAACCTAGGAAGTCGGTGCTGCAGAAGCATTCGCTGAGATTCTTCTAGTCCCACACGATCGTTGTACAGAGGTAGAGAGGGTCCAAGGCCAAACATACAAAGTTAGGGGCCGAGCAAGCACCACACAACCTGTTAGGCTTAACCCATAGCCCTTTTTATTTGAGACAGTCTCGTTCTGTCGCCCAGGCTGAAGTGCAGTGGCACGACTTCGGCTCATTGCAACCTCCGTTCCCCGGGTTCCAGCGATTGTCGTGCCTCAGTCTTCCGAGTAGATGGGACTACAGGCGCCCGCCACCACGCCTGGCTAATTTTTGTATTTTTAGTAGAGACTGTGTTTCACCATGTTGGCCAGGCTGGTCTCGAACTCCTGGAGCCTCAAGTGACCCGCCCGCCTTGGTGCTGGGATTACAGGCGTAAATCACCGCGCCTGGCCCCATAGCCCGTTTTAAAGTTGATTTTTTTGTAATCCCAGTCTCCCCAAAGTCCTGTATCAGGATTGGAATCCATTTCCCCTAATTCCCTAGTTAGCCACAAGGAGTTGTGCAGATGTGAGGGAAAAAACTCCTGTATTGAACGCCCACGCTATGCCAGGCATTTTGGAATTTAAAGAAAGCCTGTAAGGCATTGTCCCCATTGAGACTGGTCTTGAAAAATGGCCACACAATTTGGAAGTGGCAGAGTTGAGATCTGAAGAAGCTGCAGTGTAAACTCAGAGGGGGCATTCTATCAGATTAGGCATGGTGGTGATTTCAGCATACTTCCTAGAGAAGACCCTTGAGCTGATGTGTAAGAGAACAGCTGTATACTACAGAGGGCTGAAACTTCATAGTTTAATATGAGAAGGAAAAGATGTATGTAGGGAAGTGGCATTTGATGAGAGGAGCAGAACTATAATGTATCCTGGGGAAGTCTGAGCAGAAGTAAATCTCTGATTTTTGGAATGGTTAGAGGGGTGGAAAGAAAAATTTGAAGTGGTATCAAGGAACTAAGAACTTTTCAGTGAAGGAGTGATTCTGCTGCCCTAGATACTGCAGAAAAGTCAAATTAAGGATGGGAAAGTTAATTTAGCAATATGGCAATCTTTAACTAATTAGCGCAGTTTCAAAAAATTAGGATAGAAGCCAGGGTGAATGGTGAAGAAATATGGCTGTAAAGGATTACAAGTCAGAAAACCCAAGGGGGATGTGGAACTCAGGGGAGAAACTGAAGACAGAGAAGAGGCAGTCATTTATTTATTTAGAAATGGGGTCTTGCCACATTGCCTAGGCTGGTCTGAAACTCCTGGCCTCAAGAGATCATCCCACTTCTGCTTCTTGCTTAGCTCTAGGATTACAGGCACAGGCCATCCTGCCTGATGAGAAGGGATATTGACAAGAGGCAATATCCTTTCCTGATGAGGCAGGAAAGGAGAACTAGCCAGGGATCTATGGGGCCTTTTCCACAGATGTGACGATGGGAGAGGTTTGAAAGTCTTCAAAGTCTCTGAAGTCTTATCTTCCCAGCAACACGAAGGCAAAGTCATTGGATTGTGAAGGGTAAATGGGAGGGGGGGATGGGAAGGAATTTAAGGAAGGAGGCCAAAGTTTGGAATAGCTGAAGGACACACAGAAGGGTTGTTGGGCAACATTAGAGATAAGTTTGTGGTTGCACCATTCTAAAAATTGTGTTTTTCCTCCAACAATGGTCTGCAGTTTGGATATTGCAGCAGAGGGGAATGGCTGAGTTGATCTAGGCTGACATCTTGCATGGCAGGGGTATGGAAACAAGGAGCAAGAAAGGGGAAGATAACAGCAAATGATTACAGAGACCTGGGGTTCAGGCCAGATAAAGAAAAACAGTGAAGCCAAAAGAGAGCTGGTTAGGAAAACCATACTGTGAGATTCATCTCCTGAGGGTAACCCCAGGGTCCCCTCCAGAGGCCTGGTAAGGTAGGCTGGATCAGCCAGGTCATACATATTTGATGTTACTTACCTAAAAAAAAAGTGAAACATCGGAATCCTCTAAGTTTTCAGGGAGATTTCTGAAACTGCCACTAGCTTTTAATACTGGAATAAAGTGATAACAAAGGTTGTAAGTCAGGTGTTCATTTATTAAATACAAGTTTTGAACAAACACTGCCAGGCAAGTTTAACAAGAAGTAACCTTCCTGGAATGTTTCAAAATACAGTCGTGTTGATCAAGTTTTATTTCAATCAACCTTTTCATTTTCTGTTTCTAGGTTCATTTCCTGTTGAGCAATTAGAGCATGTGCATTATTTCCTCACATGACATCACAACAGTGCAGCATCAGCCTCTGGCTTGTAAAGGCACCCAGCAGACTTATGCTCTGTGCAATGGCTGCTTAGCAACCACCATCAAATAAAGTAATGAAGCTTTTGTAGAGTGTGATACCAAATAGCAACTGGCACCTTCACTTGCACCATTAAAAAAACCTTTAACATTTCCTTCAGTTTTCACATATCCATTAAAAACTATAGTAAAAAACAAAACCCAGACTGCTTGATAAAACATACTTAAACAATTTTCCAAGTTTAGTATTAGCCTCTTGTTAAGTTATGAGCAATACCAGAGCTGAGTGTAAGAGTCTTCATTTTGCTATCATACTCCAGCAAAGCCAACACACAAAACTAGGTATGTTAGAAAGTCTGCTCTACTAGATTTAGAGCTGCTTCTAAGTTCCAGACAAGACACCTTTTTAAGCTTCCAAGTGTATATATACACACGGTGTTGTACCAAGATAACTTTTTAAAGTCTAATTTTTTTGGATGTCCTTAAATTACTTCACAGAAAGAAAAAAGGCACAGAGGACACTTGGTTTCCTTACCAGTAGTGGCCTTAAGCTACACACTTGCCTGTGCAAAGAGTTTAAAGATATTCAGCAGCATTAATGGTGCCACAGCCATTCATAAAAAGTTTCAGGAAAATAGTTTAAAAAAAGAAGAAAAGCTTGCCAGAAAAGGCTTACAATCTGAAGGTTAAATACAGAAGAATACAGACAGAGACTGGAGGCAGCATGGGGGTTGTTAACTAGGAAGCTGCTGGGAATAGCTGCCTTCTGAGTTTTTGTGCCCATTTTCCTCCAGTTTTCTCCTGAAAAACTCTGGTCTTTTCCCCTCATTTTTAAAATGAAAACATCCTACTAGATTGGGTTTGAAGGATAAATGCAAATAGGCAGAAGCTTATTTTATACATAGTTCATTCTCAGAGAGGCAAAGGAGGATGATAAATACTGAATGAAGCTAATTTTAGAAAACAAACAAATCCTGTCAACCCATGCCATAAAGGCCCAGGGAGCACACCGAATGAATCTTACATTCTGGCATTTGCAAAAGTGTCTTCAACTTCCTTTTTCATTTACAAGCACAGCAATAGGCAACACCTAGTTTATATCTCGGGTGGGAAGCCCTCTTAGATTTGAGGCTTTCCAGCTGATGCAATTGAAAACACATCAAGGACTGCTTATAGCAACTTGTGTTGAAATGTAAAACTACTATTTTATTTGAAAGAGACCATAGTTAATAACATGTTCCAAATGAAGCAGTGACACCCACTTCTTGATCCTATCACTTTTCTTGTCACTTATGACATCTCTGGGCTTAGAAAGACAGTGATATAAAGACAGTCCATAGGGGGAATGTCCCTAGTCAGCATATTAAGCCGCACAATTGAGTAGTGAGCTCAATTTCACTAATGAAAGTGGTGAACATCCACCTACTAACTACACAGGACTAAGTGGATATTTAAAATGGCTTGTGGACAAGGTTGTGCCCAAATTCCTACTTTGTTAATTGAAGACCTAAGGCTGTGTTAGAAGTAGCTCTTAGAAGTCAGGTCACAAGCCCAAACAAGTATTAACTATATACATCTTATAATCTCAGCATTTTGTCAACAATGAGTATGTTAGTAAACATGGCCACATACTGCATACATCTCACTGTGGAAGAGAAAATATAAAGTGGTACTCAGTTTACACTAAACCAACATAAAAAAGCACATGGGGTATATGTGTGTATATATATATCTCACACACTGAGATATACTGTTGATATTAGTGTCTTAAAATGACATTTTTCATGGATATGATATTCGTTGCCTAAACCTGCTTAGGCCTAGTCCTTGTAGAAACAGATTTTCATAAGAGCATAAGGGCCCAACAGTCTCCTCACCCCCATCAGTTGGTAGGATTGCGCTACCAATCCTCATTAAAAGGACTGTATAACAAAATTAAGAGCTATCAACAGAAGTTGCACAAGATTCCTTTAAGTTCCTTTTTTTTTTCAAAAAAATTCTCATCTATCATCTTATTCAAAAGTCTACACAAACTTCAAGGTATCTGCTTTTATGTGAAGTTATTGTGTAACACAGAAAAGGGTCTAGATCATGAGGACTAGTAAATACACAGGATAACACAGGATTTTCTGATGACATCAGCTGTCACTGAAATATGTGACATCATATACTTATAAAAGCAGCACTCACCAAAAATGTTTGAACAGTAATTGGAAGAGAAATAGCGGGGTGACAGGAAGTTTTAGTAGCTGAAATAATTTCATTTAGGAAAAGGAAGAAGAATATGAAGAGACAACAAAAGGTGAAATGAGTGATGATTTCTAAACTTGGTGATGCTATAATAAGTATAATTTCCTGCAAGCCAGGGGAGCATTGTCAAGTTCTTAGGAATCTTAACTATCATAATTTCAGCAGGAGCAGTTCTCTAATTTAGTAAAGAAAAAAAAAAAAAAGAAAAGAAAAAGAAAAGAAAGAAAAGGAACAGAACCAGAAAGAGAGAAACCACAAACAATTGTTTATCTGCACTCTGGGGTTGGTTTTGGTTTGGTTAGTTCACAGTATCTATTCAAGTTGCTCCTTTTGTTGTTTCCTCTCTGCAAGCCACCGTTGGATTTTTTCTTTTAGTTCTGTGTTTGGACGGATCTGGTCCATGGTGAGGGGACTACGATTAAAGGGATCTGTTTGGTCACTGGGACGAAGAGAGAAAGGGAAATAGGGTTATTTCTGTAAGTTCTAACATTCTAAGCCAAAAATAGAACACCTGGGCATCGCATCTTAAGAATGAAACCAGAGTGCATTATAACTTTGAGTCAAATGCCGAGTCGGAGTTAGAAAGAGTGAGAAAAAGATGATTCAGGAGTTTTTGTAGCTACTTTGCTCATTTATTTATTTATTTATTTATTTTTGGAGACAGAGTCTTGCCCTGTCACCCAGGCTGGAGTGCAGTGGTACCCAGGATGGAGTGCAGTGTCGTGATCTCTGCTCACTGTAACCTCTGCCTCCTAGGTTAAAGCCATTCTCCAACCTCAGCCTCCCGAGTAGCTGGCATTACAGGCAAGCACCCCGACACTCAGCTAATTTTTGTATTTTCAGTAGAAACAGAGTTTCACCATGTTGGCCAGGCTGCTTTCAAACTCCTGGCCTCAAGTGACCCACCGGCCTTGGCCTCCCAAAGTGCTGGGATTACAGGCGTGAGCCACCCACCTGGCCTCTATTTCTTAATTTTATTTCAACACTGCTGTTCAGATGATATTCAATTACAGTGGCTTAAAAAATGCTATGCTTCTGTCACCTTTAGATTTCTCTAAGACAGAGACACTGTACATTCATGTCAGTGTAAAGAACTATTTGTAATTATAGTGACAGATTCTTAGGACAGTATAAGATGTTAAGGAATAAAGCCTTGTAGACCAACATTTGATTTAGTCAGCTGATTGTTATGCAAGTACATGCAGATTATGGCTTCCTGACACGTAAGAAGGTTTATGACAGGTGTCAATCTTTCGGCTTCCCAGGCCACAGTGGAAGAATTGTCTTGGCCCATACATAAAATACATGAAGACTAACAATAGCTAATAAGCTAAAAAAACAAAAATTGCCAAAAATTCTTATAATGTTTTAAGAAACGTTACGAATTTGTGTTGGGTCACATTTCAAGCCATCCTGGGCTACACGCACAGCTTGGAGAACCTTGGTTTATGACATACTTTAAGGGCTGATATACCTTTTCTCTACATTGAGGCCGCTATAAAATATAAATTTTCATTGCAAAAGACATACCATCTAGCACAGCATAATCCATATAGTGAATGCTTAGTACCAAATACCAAGAGGTGAAAAGTTTTTTTTTTTTTTTTTTTTTGAGACGGAGTCTTGCTCTGTTGCCCAGGCTGGAGTTGCAGTGGCGCTATCTTGGCTGACTGCAACCTTTGCCTCCCAGGTTCAGGGGATTCTCCTGCCTCAGCCTCCTGAGTAGCTGGGACTACAGGCGTGTGCCACCACGCCCAGCTAATTTTTGTATTTTTAGTAGAGACAGTGTTTCACCATGTTGGCCAGGCTGGTCTTAAACTCCTGACCTCAGGTGATCCACCTGCCTCGGCCTTTCAAAGTGCTAAGATTACAGGCGTAAATCACTGCACTTGGCCAAAAATTCATTTTTTTAATATTAAAAAATTTCCTTAACTTTGGGTCAAAGTATACAAAATGTATCTATCTGTTTATTTAGAGACAGTGTCTTGCTCTGTTGCCCAGGCAGGAGTGCAGTGCTGCAATCATAACTCAGTGCAGCCTGAATTCCTGTGCTCAAGCGATCTGCCTCAGCTTCCTGAGGAGCTAGGACTACAGGCATGTGCCATTACACTTGGCTAATTAAAAATAATTTTTTGTAGAGATAGAACTTAATGTTTTTTTTTTGGAGACAGAGTCTCACTCTGTCACCCAGGCTGGAGTGCAGTGGTGTGATCTCGGCTCACTGCAACCTCTGCCTCCTGGGTTCCAGTGATTCTCCTGCTTCAGCCTCCCAAGTAGCTGGGATTACATGCATGCCACAAGCCCAGCTAATTTTTGTATTTTTAGTAGAGATGGGGTTTCACCATGTTGGCTAGGCTGGTCTCAAACTTCTGATCTCAAGTAATCCACCTTCTTCAGCCTCCTACAGTGCTGGGATTACAGGCATGAACCACTGTGCCTGGCTCAATATAACTTAATTTTAAATATGGAGAGGCCAAACAAGGTGGCTATGCTTGTAATCCCAGCACTTTGAGAGGCTGATGTGAGTGGATTGCTTGAGCCCGGGAGTTTGCGACTGGCCTGGGTAACATAGAGAGACCCCTTCTCTACAAAAAATACAAAAATAAGCCAGGAACGGTGGTGCATGGCCTGTGGTCCCAGTTACTTGGTGAGACTGAGGTAGGAGGGTCGCTTGAGCCTGGGAGGGTGAGGCTATAGTGAGGTGAGATCATGCCACTGCACTCCAGCCCAGTGACAGAGCAAGACCCTGTCTCAAAAAAATAGATAAATCTATAAATAGGCAGAGTCTTTCAGCACTCATTTCTATCTAATGCTGGACTAAAACAGTTAAGGGGCCCATTCAGTAGCTAATAAGCTACCATTTATTGCTTCATTCTTTTTTTTCTTTTTTGAGACGGAGTCTCGCTCTGTCGCCCAGGCTGGAGTGCAGTGGCTGGACCTCAGCTCACTGCAAGCTCCGCCTCCCGGGTTTACG
>NW_012120709.1:24849446-24850207 GCF_000951035.1 Colobus angolensis palliatus | reverse complement strand
ATTGGAAATCTTAATGTCCCATGGGTCACTCAAAATCTTATTAGTTTTTAGAGACAGAGTCCTGCTGTGTTGCGCAGGCTGGTCTCAAACTCCTGGTCTTAGGCAATCCTCCCACTTCAGCCTCCCAAATAGCTTGGACCACAGGCACACGACACCTTGCCCAGATAAAATCTCCTTATTTAAAACTACAGAAGATTCCTTCATCAACCAACTAGGAATGAATCATTTCTTTTCTATTTTCACATAATTACCAACCAGTCATTCTACTATCAAAACCCTAAATCAAAACATTAGCATCCCCTCTGGCTTGACAAATTTCAATCTCAGGTACCCAAGATTTAAGTAGATAGTGCAGATATCTGATACAAGCTGCTGGGGTTTGAAGTCAAATTCACTGAAGTCCTTGACTTTTAAGGCACCCATCTTGGGGCCAACCAGGTGTTGCAGGAAGTAGTTCAACATGGAGATGATGCGCTCAGCCAGGAAGGGATGCACAAAGAGTGACTTGATCTCTGGAAAAGAATCCAAAGTCTCTGAAAACTCAATCCATTAGCACTCTATTCCTTATTAAGTATAATTTATTTGGAGACCTCTGGGGACTACTGTTATTTTATTTTTAAAATTTTTGAAGGAACTACTTTTTAAAAAACTAAGTAATTCATTTTCACTGCAGAAAATATAGACAAGCAAAAACCAAAAGCGAACACAAAACAGAAAAGACAAAAACTACCACCCAGAGATAAACATGGTTAACATCTTTC
>NW_012120709.1:24843904-24849396 GCF_000951035.1 Colobus angolensis palliatus | reverse complement strand
AGTAGCTGGGACTACAGGCGCCAGCCACCTCGCCCGGCTAGCTTTTTGTATTTTTTATAGAGACGGGGTTTCACCGTGTTAGCCAGGATGGTCTTGAACTCCTGACCTCGTGATCCGCCCGTCTCGGCCTCCCAAAGTGCTGGGATTACAGGCTTGAGCCACCGCGCCCGGCCAGCATTTCTTAACAGAATGTTTTGCTGTGAAATGTTTATATCCTAGCAATTGATACCAAAATGCCTTCCAACATATCAGTAAATCAATAATATGTGGTATCTATTGAGTGCAAAGTACTGTATTAGGTGCCTGGGAGAGAAAGATAGCAAACTAATATATATCTGTGCTCTTGAGTCTGCTTTTTGGGACTGGCTTACCTGAGCAAATGTCTTGCAATGGTGGATCTATCCACAGTGACTCTGGAAGATGGCAGCACCACAGGGTCACACATCAGTGTGCTCATAATGGGATCCAGGAACTCATCACAGGCATCTGCATAGGTTTCCTCTTCCTGTTGTTGGAGGTCTGCAAGAGACTGAGTATACAACATCTGGTAGTTAAAGTGAATTCACAGTGCAGCTGAATTCAGTGTGCTCAATGACAGAGTGAGACTCTGTCTCAAAAATAAAAAACAGGTCGTTAATAACCCTTGACAGTGATAGTGACACATGTGAGCTTCATTTTCTCAAAAACAAGCCAAGATAGATATTCTGGGAACAAATTAAGCATTGAGCCCCAACTCTGGACCTTTAAGTTGGCTCAGCTGCTGGCAGTCACACTAGAAATGGGTTGAAATGTTAGGAGGAAAAGAAATACATCACATACAACATCCATCTAGCAATAGTTCTGTTATAAATGCCATAATTCAAAAGGGGACGGAGAAGGGGAAGTGGAGGAGGGTACTGTTTGCATAATTAGAGTCACTCATGCAGCCTGTGTATGAAAAGAAGTTTTTGATTTTTGATACAAACAGGTATAGGAATTTTAAAGTTGTTTCAACATTTAATTCCTTCACAACTCGAGTTCCTCAGGGATCCACCTAGCTAAGCTCTAACCAAAGATGAAGTCCAACTCAATAAAGACACTCAATGAAGGGAAGACTGACAGCAACAAGCTCTAACCAAAGATGAAGTCCAACTCAATAAAGAAACTCAATGAAGGGAAGACTGACAGCAACAAGGAAGGTTTTCTATTAGACTTTTGTGCCATGATTTTCCTTCTTCTTAACTGCTAATAGAGCTGTCATACTCTAACCAAAGGGATTTAGCTAAATACAATATAGTATTTTAATCTTTAAAATGTATGCATATTCCAATAGAAGCCAACTACTAACTACAAACATAGAGACAATGAAAATAAAAATTAGTGACTGAAAACTACTCATCTTGTATTTTTTTCCAAAGAGGTTATTCTGTATTAACACCCTAGGTTTTAAAATCTATTGGCAACTCTGTGCATAAACGTTTTCGTAAAAACATCTTACATAAATGTACACATCCTTCTCTTCTAGTTGAGGTTTCTTAAATTTCTTTCTTTTTTTTTTTGAGATGGAATCTCGCTCTGTTGCCCAGGCTGGAGTGCAGTGGTGTGATCTCGGCTTACTGCAAGCTCCACCTCCCGGGTTCATGTCATTTTCCTGTCTCAGCCTCCCGAGTAGCCGGGACTATAGGCGCCCGCCACCTCGCCCGGCTAGTTTTTCATATTTTTTAGTAGAGATGGGGTTTCACCGTGTTAGCCAGGATGGTCTTGATCTCCTGACCTCGTGATCCACCCGTCTCGGCCTCCCAAAGTGGTGGGATCACAGGCTTGAGCCACCGCTCCTGGCCTGTTTTACATCATTTTTAATGGCTGACTTTTCCAGTTGTAACTGCACCATAAGTTATTTATTTAACGTCTTTACCGGTGGACATTTTTACTATTTTCAGTTTTTTCCTACACTTATCAATGAACTTCATTGTGGATACATCTTGTAGACTCATCGCTTCTTTTTTTTTTTTGAGATAGAGTCTCACTCTGTTGCCCAGGCTGGAGAGCAGTGGTGTGATCTCTGCTCACTGCAACCTCTGCCTCCTGGGTTCAAGCTATTCTCCTACCTCAGCCTCCCAAGTAGCTGGGACTGCAGGCACGTGCTACCACACCTGGCTAATTTTTGTAATTTTAGTAGAGACAAGGTTTCACTATGTTGGCCAGGTTGGTCTCGAACTCCTGACCTCGTGATCCACTCGCCTCGGCCTCCCAAAGTGCTGGTGTTACAGGTGTGAGCCAACGCGCCAGGCCTATCGCTTCTTCTTCTTTTTTTTTTTTTGAGATGGAGTCTCGCTCTGTCACCCAGGCTGGAGTGCAGTGGCACGATCTCGGCTCTTTGCAAGCTCTGCCTCCTGGGTTCACGCCATTCTCCTGCCTCAGCCTCCCGAGTAGCTGGGACTACAGGCGCCTGACACCATGCCTGGCTAATTTTTTGTATTTTTAGTGGAGACGGAGTTTCACCGTGTTAGCCAAGATGGTCTCGATCTCCTGACCTTGTGATCCGCCTGCCTCGGCCTCCCAAAGTGCTAGGATTACAGGCGTGAGCCACCACGCCCGGCCTATCACTTCTTCTTAACAAATCTGTAAGGAACTGCTATGTCATAGGGCATGAATTCCAAAAATTAAAAAAACATAAATTTATACATGTCAAATTTAACAAGCCAGATAGTATCATAATGCTATGTTTGGTTGGTACTGATAGTTGTTGATTTTTCAGTTTCAGTCATTATCACAAATCCCTCAATATATAGTCAAATTTTTGGTTAAATAATTTAGTTATTAAAATTATGTAAATATTATTCACAGCAGAGCCATGTGCTGTCCTAACAAGTATATAGTTCCTTTTTAGTATAACTTTTTGCTTATTTGCTTATTTTCAGAGCCTCTTATCACTAAATTCTTTCCAAACTCTCCATTGGAATTTAAAACTCTCAACATGGTCATTTCTAGCTGCTGATTAGTTTTTGGAAACATTCTTTCTGGATGTTTCTATCCTTTGCTAACCTGGACTGCTTGCTCTACAGGGCTGCTATGTAGTAGTCACACAAGCTCCTTTTACCATCATCCTGGGAATCTCCTTTGCGTCTCCCTTGTGTTGAATTCCACCTTCCTCCTCCTAGGTTTACTTTCCCTCAGCAATGTGTCTCCGCTTCAAATGACACTGTTGAAAGTGCAAAGCCATTTTGATACTTAAACTATGGTAACATTACCTGACTTCTCTGGGATATTTTAGGGTCTTCTTTTTACCATGATTTCCTAAAATTTCACAATGTTATACCTCAGTGTGGGTTTTAAAAAATTCTCTGTGCAGGGCCCTTGGCAAGCCCTTTCAATTTAGAGGCTATCTTTGAGTCTTGGGGATTTTTTGGTATCTTTGGTAACTTCCTTCCTTCCATTTTTTTCTTTTGAGACTTCCTAGATGCATCCTTTGTTTCTTATCCTTTCTCTTTTAATTTCCATCTTTTTCCTTCTGTTCTACGTTCATAGAAGAGTTCCTTGAATTTATATCTTCTAACCCTTTTACTGAATATTTAACATTTCTGAGGTAAAAATTTCAATATCCAAGAGCTCTTTCTTATTCTTTAAATAATCTCTTTCATTGCCTCTTTGTTCTTGTTTTTTGGTTGCTATATCTTCTCTTATCCCTCTGAGATTAAAAAGTTTTTTTAAAAAGTTTTTACAAAGTTTTCACCTATTTGTTTTTCACATTAGAGGATTTCCTCAAATGGTGATTATTGTTATATTTAGCTGAGACATTAAAAATGATAATTTCAGTATGTAATCAGTATAAAAATGGACAGATTTCACATTTTAACACTAAGTCTTGCAGTACATATTTTATACTTATAGCACATCTCAATTCAGACTAGCTACATTTTAAATCCTTGAAAGCCACATGTGGCAAGTGGCTACTGAATTGGACAGTGGAGCTATAGAGGGAGTAGAGATAAATGGCTGTTACATCCACCATATTTAACCAGGATTCAAGCATATTTCTCAGATTAACATACATATATGTACATGTGTGTGTGTATAGACACACAAATATTTATATGGCTAACTTGTCCTCCAGAAAGATTTTACCACTTTATGCTCTCTGGCAGCTGTGTGAGGGTGACCATTTCTTCATTCCGATGTCAATAATAGGCATTATCATTCTTTTTGAAGCTTCTCAAGTGATTCGTTTCCCTCCCAGATGTGGAGGATACTGTCACCAGGGTCTGAATTCTTAGTTTCAGCTAGGCCGATCCCTCAAGTGAAGCAGATCTTGGCCATTACTTTTTTTTTTTTTTTTTGAGACAGAGTCGCGCTCTGCCGCCCAGGCTGGAGTGCTGTGGCCGGATCTCAGCTCACTGCAAACTCCGCCTCCCAGGTTCAAGTGATTCTCCTGCCTCAGTCTCCCATGTAGCTGGGATTACAGGTGCGCTCCACCATGCCCGACTAATTTTTGTATTTTTAGTAGAGACGGGGTTTCACCATGCTGGCCAGGCTGGTGTCAAACTCCTGAAATCAGGTGATCTGCCCACCCTGGCTTCCCAAAGTGCTGGGATTATAAGCATGAGCCACTGCACCCAGCTGATTTCTTAAATGTCTATTCTCACTCTCATGTTAACAAGAATAAAACTAAGAATATTATAGTTCTAAGTGACTGACCAAAAAGAACCATCTGTTTATATTTTCTCATGGCAATGCTCTTTTCCTCCCTGAAATAGGGTAAAAATCAGCACAGCTGAGGCGACAATCTGATTTTTTTGTGTGGATTTTTAGGAGATGGGGTCTTGCTATCTTGCCAAGGCTAGAATGCAGTGGCTATCCACAGACATGATCATAGCACACCGCAGCCTCAAACTCCTGGGCTTAAGCAATCCTCTAGCCTTAGCCTCTTATGTAGCTGGGACTACAGGCTTGAGCTACCGTGCCTGGCTGATAATGTGGTTCTTAATGAAATCAGCAAACAAATCCTCCTCTTCCTCACCTTGATTCTCTCTGCCAAGTTGCTGAAAGCCACAATCATATTCCCAGGCTTATTTATTTTCTTCAAGACTCGAACTGTCTGTGCAAAGAGAGTTGGGGAATAGGAACGTCCATCCTTGGGCACAGTGGCACAGAAATTCTCCTCATCCCTGGAAGGTTAGCATCAGAAAAAAACTGCTCACCAGAGGGTAGGTCAATGGAAGAGACAATAGACAGGCTGCAGAACAAGTATTCTCACCACTTAAAAGCCATGAACATTCTTTTAATATATATATTATTTATATATTTAATATATATTTTTTATATATATACTTTTTGATATAGAAAGACTTTCCAGGAAGTCTATCAAGTATCATGTGACCTTAAAAGAATGCTACTTTTCCAAACAGTGGTACAATCAGTAAAGTTTATCTTTGCACAGATCAAAGCAGAATATTGGAAATCTTTTTTTTTTTTTTTTTTTTTGAGACGGAGTCTCGCTCTGTCGCCCGGGCTGG
>NW_012120709.1:24834185-24838250 GCF_000951035.1 Colobus angolensis palliatus | reverse complement strand
CTGCCTCAGCCTCCCGAGTAGCTGGGACTACAGGCGACCGCCACCTCGCCCGGCTAATTTTTTGTATTTTTTAGTAGAGACGGGGTTTCACCGTGTTAGCGAGGATGGTCTCGATCTCCTTGACCTCGTGATCCGCCCGTCTCGGCCTCCCAAAGTGCTGGGATTACAGGCTTGAGCCACCGCGCCCGGCCTTGGCCATTACTTTTTTGGGGGAAAGCAGTACTTTGTATCCTTACCTGATGTGAGAAAGGCAAGGGTACCGATTGTTTCATTGGACATGATGTTATGGAAACGTGCCAGCTGTCCAAACATCTGTAGGCCAGCCTCCTTTTCTCGGCGGGCTTCTGGAGTCAGACTATCCCATTCACCTCGGTCCTTCTCAATTTGCTGAATCTTTATCTTGCTCAAATACTGCAGAAACCAGAGATGGGATGTATCAGAGAAGAAAGGTGCAGTTGAAGGGATGTGACATTTAGGAGGTCCTATTAAAAATCCAGTCAACTAAACTGGGAAAACAAGGGACCATGTAAGAGACATGAGCTTTTATTTCTCAGCATGGGGCTGAAGCTCAAAAGAACTTTCAGGAAAAAAAGAAATTGTGGCTTCATACAGATTTGTTTCAGCTTGGGTAGATTCACAGGTAATTCCTCTAGAAATAGTATATCATTGTTAAATGGAAAGAAGGATGAAGAGTTTAATATATGAAACCCAGGCCAAGAAACAAAAAAACTAAAAAACCCCACACTATAGTGAAAAAACAATGACTTCTTCCTGAAAGATGAAAACAAATCCCCCCCTGCCAAATTGCTTACAAAAAATCAAAGCTCTATCAAATATGCAAGATGTGTGGAAGAACATAATTATTTAAAACTCTACCTCATGTCATCCTTCCTGTTGTAGCAAACAACTTGTTAAACTTAGTCTCATGAAAATACCATCTGCTTCATACTTTGTGTCACACACCTCTTACTTAAAAGGGTCTGTTTGTAACAGGACCTATTGTCACTTTTGAAGAAAACCTATCTTAAACCCTAAAGTGTAGGATTATGAAGAAATCAGATCAAACCTTTCTCACAAATTAAACAAAAGCTACTCAGGGGACTGCTGATCACAATGAGGAGCTCATGATTGTCTAAAGGCTACCCTCAGGATTTACCTGCTTCATCTCCCTTTAGGTCAGTGCCCTGTCCATCCTATACCCATCACAGGTAAGGGAAGTTTTGCTCTACAGATAGCAAAGTTTTTATGGGAGAAGTAAGCAGATCCACCAGGGAAAGTTAAGGAAATAATACACTGAAGGAGCTGAGAGGCACCCAGCTGCATTTTATACTTTGTGAAACGTTTGTTTCACAATATAGCTAAGAATTTAGGAGGCAGTGGAAATATGAGAAATATTGACAACTTGGAGCCTTTATATGAAAAAATAACCCAAATCAGAGATTTTCTTTCAAGTAGTGGTGCAAAAATCAGAATCTTTTAGGAAAGTGGGTTAAAAGTCATTGTCTTAGTAAGATATTTTACTGACATGCTGGGATTAAAAGGGTTTCACTGACCAAAAGTTAGCTCCTCTGATTTCTTTCTGTAGTGCCGGCCTGATGAATTACTCCTGCCAATACAATGTAGTTTGGCTTCACCATATGGTATTTTTAACTCTGCCAAAATGTCCATCTCATGACGCTTCAATGACTTGATCTTGGTCTCTAATGGAATGAACTAGAAAGCTCTGTAATGGCAAGCTTGGTGGTACACTACTAACCACACATTTTTGGTGTTCAAGTCTGGTACTAGGGGCATAAGGACTGCTCTATTATGATTAAAAGGTAAAATGTATGTACTGATGATGATTTGATGGTATGGGGCAGTTAAATCTTTTTTTCTCACCTGTATGGCTTCATCCAAAAGGAAGATGGCATCATTCATTAGCAGGTTAAGAAAGCGGAGGAAAAGTGGGGGATTCATGGCTTCTAAATTCTTAGAGGCATAGTCAGCCAAATCCTGTTAAGTCCCAGCCCACAAGAAAACCATTTTAGTATTGAATTACAACTCATTGGGGCTTATATAAAGCAACAGGTTTCATCAGAAACTCTCTCACCTTAATGCTCTCCCGATAGGTATCTGTCCCCCACATGTATCTTAGGATAGGATACATGGGACGACGGTAATTAAACTTCTGTTCAAATTGATGGGGGTCTCCTGGAGTAAGGCAAGAGCAAAATATCAGCAACGGGGGTGTCATAAGAGGAAGAGCTTATGCCTATGTGTAGTCATTTGCTTTGTAGTCATTTGCTTTTGAGTGTGTTAAGACTACTAACAAAATCTGCCCTGGAGTTTCTAGAGGTCTAAAGTTATGGCCAAGTGTTTGCTCATTTCCTTACTGATGAAGTAAAGGGGAGACAGAGATAAAGGATACCTTACTCTGCAAGAGACAAGTACCAAGCTATAAAACAAAAGTCAAGGGAAACAAATGCTTCCATATCCAAACATGAGTACTTCTCAGGCTTTAAATGAGGGCTCAGGGCTGGCCATTATGGCAGTGAAAGCCATGTGCAGGACGGGACACTAAGCAGTTCCCACATTCTTCACAGACAATATCCCAACTGTGTAGCCAACAGGTTCTTGATTACTCTGAAAAATCAGGTCAAGAGCTAAAAATCTGAGACTTATACTACTTTTGAAATACCAAAGGTATTATTAGAGCTCCACAGGCTGGGTCATAATAAAGGAAGAGTGTAGGATTTGGAGTCAAAAGACCTAGGTTTTCATTCTGGCTCTGCTTAATCTAAGTCTCTTAATCTTTTTCAGCTTTCACTTCCTCAGAAATAAAACAGAAATTGTACTCCATTACAACACTTTGGTCGTATGGTCACATAATGAGATAACTGCAGTGATTTATTATACAATTTCTTATGTATTATAAAGATTTACATGCATTATTTCACTTAATCATCACTTTGACCCATTTTATAGATGAGGAAACTAAGGCTGATAGGTGAGCGAATTAAAAAAACCAGAATCCAAATATGGAAAGGCGGCCAGTAAAATGTTAAATGCCTCTTTAAATGTTAGTTGTATTTATCATTGGATGGTAGACATCCCTTTAAAAAATGGTCTTCAACAACTTCTTGACATATCTTATTTACTGACTGAGACAGGGTACTGTTTAAACAAACACAGGGACTCAGGGTTAGATAGAGAGGGAATGTTGCCCACTGGTGTTTTTTTTCTTTTTGAGAGGGATTTCTTGCTCTGTCATCCAGGCTGGGGTGCAGTGGTGCAATCTCAGCTCACTGCCACCTCCGCCTCCCGAATTCAAGCGATTCTCGTGCCTCTCCCTCCTAAGTAGCTGGGATTATAGGCACCCGCCACCACGCCTGGGTAATTTTTGTATTTTTTGTAGAGATGGGGTTTCACCATGTTGGCCAGGCTGGTCTCAAACTCATGAGTTCAAGTGATCTGCCTACTTCAGCCTCCCAAAATGCTGGGATTACAAGCATGAACCACTGTGCCTGGCCGCCTGCTGGTATTCTTAATCGAACCATTAGACTATTGGAGAATTAGATAGTCTGGTTAAGATAAAAGAATCTCTCAACCAGTACACTGCCTCTTTATGCAATATTCTGTAATTTTAAGGCAGAGAAAAATAAAGACCCAGGTTTTAATCAAAAAGTCTAACTTGAGTCTGATTTGATGAAGCATCATAATAAGGGTGTTGGAATATGTAGATTTCTTCAGGTGACACAGACCTGATTCTACCACTTGGTAGTGAATGTCATGACATGGACAAATAATTTGATCTTTTGGGCAGTCATATCTTCATTTGTAAAACAGGGATAATTAAAAATAAATAAATAAATAAAACAGGGATAATAGAGTGAAACTTTTCAGATGGTGGCAATGGGATAATGTTAAAAAAAAAAAAGCACTTATCAACCCCATCAAAAAGTGGGGAAAGGATATGAACAGACATTTCTCAAATGAAGACATTTATACAGCCAACAGACACATGAAAAAATGCTCATCATCACTCGCCATCAGAGAAATGCAAATCAAAACCACAATGAGATA
>NW_012120709.1:24833607-24834135 GCF_000951035.1 Colobus angolensis palliatus | reverse complement strand
TTAGCCAGGATGGTCTCGATCTCCTGACCTCGTGATCCGCCCGTCTAGGCCTCCCAAAGTGCTGGGATTACAGGCTTGAGCCACCGCGCCCAGCCAACATCTTGCTATTTTAACATTTTGTCCTTCTAGCTTTTCTATCCATATTTAGACATACACAGACATTTTTAAAATAAAAATGATCATATTTTACATATTCTGAAACTTACTGTTTTCAGTAACTATATTGCAAATACTTTACCATTTTATTAAGTGTACATCCCTGTGCTGTCCAACATAGCAGCCCCTGGCCATATGTGGCTATTAAAATTAAAAATGAATAAAAAAATCCATTCCTCAGTCACACTAGCCACATGTGCCTAGTTAAGTATGGTTCTGGACAGCCCAGATTTATAGGATATTTTCGCTATCACAGAAAGTTCTTTTTTTTTGAGACAGTCTCGCTCTGTCGCCCGGGCTGGAGTGCAGTGGCTGGATCTCAGCTCACTGCAAGCTCCGCCTCCCGGGTTTACGCCATTCTCCTGCCTCAGC
>NW_012120709.1:24805193-24825267 GCF_000951035.1 Colobus angolensis palliatus | reverse complement strand
ATAGTAGGTATTCAATAAGTAATGGCTTGACATTTCTTTGATATCCAAATACGGATCAAACTATGAAACTCCACTGGTATCAGCTTCTCAGTTCTGGGCTCAGCTTCATGACTGATTTACCTGTAAATTCGATGTCCACAAAAACCTTGATTAGAGCCTCTGCAAGTTGGGGTGCATACTGAAAGTTGCAGAACACACGTTTCCGGTGGAACACACTGGATACCAAAGGATTTGGGGTCTGATCCAGGTGGGGCATCACTGCTTCCAACACCTCTGCTAGTTTGGCCCTCAGATGGGGATTCTTCATTCTGCAAAATGGGAAAAAAGCAAGATGAGCAGATAAGCTTAACTCCAAATTTATGACGCTGTTCTCTCCACATAAGAATAAAAATCCACCCTAAACCATCACTATAGGAAAAAAAAAAGATCCACTTCTGCAGTTTTAAGTTTGTCAGTTTCTTGGTGTGGGTGGAGGGTGGGAGATGGTGATGCAGGGTACATCATTTAACTCTTGAGTTGACAGCTTACCAACTATGAGGGTGAGCACTTAAGTTTTTGAATGCTTAGCCATTGTTTACTTCTCTGTAATAATGCATTATTTACTGCTTACTATTCTCTGACAGTTTCATGTGGAATAAACTTGCCTTTTCAAGCTTTCTGAGGGTAAAGACTAAAATAAAATTATACTACATTACCCACGACGCATACAGTGTATGCATAATACTTGTTGACTTATGACTTCTCATTAGGTATGCTCAGCTCAGTGAAGAATTGGCTTCTCTCTACTTATCACTGATACGGCTCAGGGAATTGTGGGTCATTCTCTTCATTGTGCAGCAAATCTTCATTTTTGTACACAGAGTTTCCATTTCCTTTAGACTATGCATCAAAAAAATCAGGGAAGCAATTCTACAAGTCACAGTATCTTCCTTTGGAAAAGAGGTCTAGAAGCTATGAGTGAGAAAACTTGAAATGAGAAATAACATTGACTTAAGTTTACTGCTCATCCAACTCAGAATAGCAAGAACAAGCTTTATCATCATATAATTATTAGAAGATCATTAGCACCTGGCTGCCACTGGTTAAGTTTCTGGCATTATGTTAACTACTTTAACCATGGACTAGCAGTGGAATTTCCATAAGATACCTTATATGCAGGATTCAATTCTCTGTGGGCAAAGTTCATTGTTTATTATACCTCTCAACAGTGGGGTTTCTGGCTACCCATATGGATGGTCAGGTGATTCATTAATGTTACCATAACTTCTGAAGGCAACCCCTTATGATTCAGGCTTGTTTATTTTTTGGTTTAGAAGTCTTCTGAATGTTTTACAGCCTAAACAGTGACAGAACCAAGCTTACAGCACTTCACCTTTCTATGCTTCCAGTGAAAATGGTGATAAAGTGAAGGACATGCTCCAGGGAATCTGCTGATGTCTCCAAAATGTCATCGGCAAAGCGGCGGAGAAAAATGAGAAAATCACCCAGGTTATCTGCAAAAAATTCTGAAAAAGAAAATATTCACTGGAATTAGCCAAACATCTGTATATTTGTACTAATAAACAACATTTAAATTCCTTTCACCCTACTTAATGAAGGTTAAAAAAAAACTAAATGTTTTGTTGGTACTAGAGATGGTGATAAGTCAATAAATGTAAAATCTCCTTTAAATGTAAGTCAATTTAAATTTTTATTCAAGTAAATATATGAACAGTAATGACACAAAATGTTAACACACCAGTATACTAATATATACATTTTAAGTCTCAAGGTTAACTGTGGTTTAAACCCTTCAGATGTGTGAGGATGCCCTAATAAAGATTAACATGTTAGGTGATGGCGGTAGCCAGACTCCAGGATGGTCCTCCAATGATCACTGCTTTTTGGTATTCATGACCTTATGCAGTCCCCTCCTATATTCACTCTTTCAGAGTAGAAGATAAACTCTGAGGCATACAGCAGATGTGATGCTATGTCATTTCCAAGATTAGGGTGTAAAAGCTTACAGTCTCCATTTTGGTCACTTGCTCCGGGGGAAGCCAGCTGCCATATCATGAGTAGTATTTAGAAGACACATACATGGCCTAGAAAAGAGGCTGCTGGTCAATAGCACAAGCAATTGAGGCCTGTCAACAACCACATGACTGGGCTTGTAAGTGGATCCTCCAGCCCTAGCAGAGTCCTCAGATTCCTAAGGCCCTGACAGCTTGGCTACATAACTTCCTGAGGAACTCTGAGTCAGAATCATGCAGCTGAGTAAGCTGTTTGCAGTGTTGTTGTTGCTATTTTGTTTATTATTATTATTATTATTGAGACAGGGTCCTGCTCTGTCACCCAGGCTGGAGTGCAGTAGTGCAATTATGGCTCACTGTGGCCTCAACTTCCTGGGCTCAAGCCATTCTCTCACTTCAGCCCCCTGAGTAGCTGGAACTACAAGTGTGCACCACCATGCCTGGCTAATTTTTTAGTTTTTGTAGAGATAGGGTCTCCCTATGTTGCCCAGGCCAATCCTGAACTCCTGGGCTCAAGTAATCATCCTGCTTCAGCCTCCCAAAGTGTTGGGATTACAGGCATGCACCATCATACCCGGTCTGTAGTTTTAAGCTGCTCTGTTTTGGGGTAATCCGTTACACAGCATGATATGACCAATACAATGGTTAAGAACACATAATCTGATTAGATTGGCAACACCTGCCCACCCCTCAATGACTCACTGACACATACACACACACACAAACACACACACACACATACAAACTCTCTCTCTCTCTCTTTCCCTTCTGAGTTAACCAATAGGAGCTAATTTTTTTTCTATGAAAAGGACAGGAAAAGTTAGATGAATGTGTAAGTTGAACAAATATTAATGATAGAAACTAACAGCTCTGAAAACTCTGATTACACTTAATCCTTTGAAGATGATTTTCTGATATGCATAGCATTGGGGACACAAGGTTGAGGAACAAGTTGTTAGTCACCCAATACTTTGACCAGTAGATATTATCTAAGTTTGAGTTGTTTCTCCAAAAACAACTGAATGACAATGAAGAAAGGGTATTTTGAGGATTAAACTTCCAAACTGACCCAGTTAAACTCAGAAGGCTATAAATAGGACATTCCCAAGGGAGAGCCTGCTTACCTGGCACATAAGCCAAAGAGCTGTAGCCATCTGGCAAAGGAAAGGTTAACTCTATTGGTTGTGAACCCTCATTGCCTATGGCCAGTTGAACCAGTAGAACAGCCATGGACACCTGCAAGTTTAGGCAGTTTTGTAGCATTTGTGGCTCTGTCATGGCAGTCTTGGTAGAAAGATAGATGGTCATCAATCGTTCAAACTGCTCACGAAGATTGTCAGCAGCAGGGCTAGAACTTTGCTGAGCATCCCGCCAGGCAACCTGCAGCCGATGCAGATTTTGGTTGATTTTTACCATCTGATCATGCAACCTGCCCCCAAGAAAGCAGAAGAGAGTGGGTCAGGGAAAACAGAGAGTCTCACACACATACACACACAAAAACCAAACAAAAAACCAAAAAAAACCACCTCAATTATTTATCTAGTCTTCTCTTTAAGGATAGTAGGGAGTTGCAGTTGCAATGACACAGAAGGCACTCACAAAAGTTTTTGACAGGACACAGGCAGGGTGCACAGCAATGTATTCAACATAATCAAAGCTAATTGCAAATAGTTAGCAGGCTTCAGTCGAAATACACTATCCAAAGAAAGGCAGCTTGGTTGAGTAGGGTGTAGAATGGGCTGTTACTACATAAAATAAATCATTATTAGGCAAAGTACAAGAAGCCCAGCAGGATAGTTTTACATCACATGAGGGCAATGATCATACTTTGATACAATGATCATACTTTGATGGGGTTATATGTATAGTCTTTCTTCGGTTAGTAGAAAACTAAGCTGGTGAAAAGGGACTCTAGATTAGTAATGACCACATATAAACTAGTAGCCACCTGAGATGCAATCTAAGAGCAGCTTCCAGCACTCTGTTGTTCAATATTAAATTAAATTATTCTTCAGAAAAGGTCAGCCTAATATTCTCTACTGAAAGGAAGACACATAATTCAAAGTTATGGATAATAGTCCAAAATCATTTCCTTTGGCTCTGTAGATAATGTCTTGGCTAGTTAATATTGGGAAACTAGATGATACTCATTTTCTGTTTGAACCTAGGCAGTTGAGCAGGTTAAGCACATGCTGAACTTTTATCTACTGTCTTATTTAAAATTTCTATGACGGAGATTTCCCTCTAAAGATATAATTTCATTCCTCTAGCAATGTGTTGACTGAGTAGTTTTGAAAAATGCTCTGCATCAATTCAGGTATCTTGAGAAGGTATTAAAAATTGCTATTCCTAGTGTCCCTTTCTATGACTGCGTTGCTGTTTTCTCCCTCTACTTATATGTGTCATAATCAGCTAAATCAGAGGAAAACAAATTACAGAATAATGAACAGCCAGAACCAGAACTGTTTTTGGAAGTCATATATTCTAGTTCTAAAATCTTCACATTTCTAGAATCTTCTTTATCTAATGTCTTTTGTGGTCCTATTGATCTCATCAGACTCCCTTATAAACATTTCCTTAATTTTTGCCATTTTTGTCTCTCTGTAGGGTTAGAACTTGATCTTTTTTTTTTTTAAATTAATTAATTATTATTATTTTTTTGAGACAGATTCCCGTTCTGTTGTCCAGGGTGGAGTGCAGTGGCATGATCTCGGCTCATTGCAACTTCCGCCTTCCAGGTTCAAGCAATTCTCCTTCTTCAACCCTAACCCTAACCCTAACCCTCCTGAGTAGCTGGGACTACAGGCACGTGCCACCAAGCCAGGCTAATTTTTTGTATTTTTAGTAGAGACGGGGTTTCACCGTGTTAGCCAGGATGGTCTTAATCTCCTGACCTTGTGATCTGCCCGCCTCGGCCTCCCAAAGTGTTGGGATTACAGGCGTGAGCCACTGCGCCCGGCCAAACTTCATCTTTTATCACCCGGAGTAGTAATGAATTTTTTTTTTTTTTTTTGAGACAGGGTTTCACTATGTTGCCTAGGCTGGAGCGCAGTGGTGCAATCTCAGCTCACTGCAGTCTCAACATTCCGGGCTCAAGAGATCCTCCCACCTCAGCCTCGCGATTAGCTGACACTACAGGCACATGCCACCATGCCCAGCTAATTCTTGTATATTTTGTAGAGACGGGGTTTTGCCATGTTGCCCAGGCTGCTCTCAAACTCCTGGGCTCAAGTGATCGGGCTGCCTCGGCCTCCCAAAGTGCTAAGGATTACAGGCATGAGCCACCACACCTGGCCAGTAATGAAAATCTAAGAGCAGAAAGTGCAATATAAAATGAAAACAATTCCACTTTCCCAGATCATAACAGAAAGACAGCGATTTAATTTTTAAAGTTTAACAGGTCAAAAGTTAAAAACAGGTCAGGCACAGTGGCTCATGCCTATAATCCCAGCACTTTGGGAGGCCAAGGTGGGTGGATCACCTGAGGTCAGGAGTTCAAGACCAGCCCGGCCAATATGGCGAAACCCCATCTCTACTAAAAAAAATACAAAATCAGCTGGGCATGGTGGTGCATGCCTGTAATCCCAGCTACTTGGGAGGACGAGGCAGAAGAATTGCTTGAACCCAGGAGGTGGAGGTTGCAGTGAGCAGAGAATGCGCCACAGTACTCCAACCAAGGTGATAAGAGCGAATATCCATCTCAACAACAATAAAAGTTAAAAACAAATTTAAGGAATCTGGACAAAGCTGATTCATGAAACACAAATAAATTCATACAATGCCCCTTTTCTATTAGATTTTAATGTGAGCCTTTAGAATAAGCTCAGATTATATCTCTAAGACTCTCCCTCTCTTTTTTTTTTTAAGAGACAGGTTATCACTCTGTCACCCAGGATGGAGTACAGTTGCACAATCATAGCTCACTGTGGCCTCCATCTCCTCGGCTAGAGCAATCCTCCTGCCTCAGCCTCTGGAGCAGCTAGGACTACAAGCATATGCCACCATGCCTGGCGATTTTTTTTTTTTTTTTTTTTGGTAGAGATGGGGGTCTTTCTTGCCCAGGTTGGTGGTCTTAAATTTCTGGCCTCAAGCAATCCTTCTGCCTTGGCCTCCCAAAATGCTGAGATTAAAGATGTGAGCTTCTGTGCCTGGCCAAAGACTGCATCTCTACCTTTCGGTTATCAACACAACTCAACTGTTGTTTCCTAATGACACCAGAGGAGTTACCTGTGAAATCCCAAGTACAAGGTGTACTCTGTCAGGGCAAGGTTCTCTGTTACAAGATTGTAGTTCTGTGGAAACTTTGGCTCCTGTACAGCTGGGATCAAACAGGTTTCTTTGTCCAAACCTCAAAGAGGTTAAAAAAAAAAAAAAGACAAAACAAAGGTAAATGTCTTGTCACAGACATCCATCTTGGTCTCCAGTCTCCTCTTACACTCATTCAATTTCCATACTGTTAGCAGTGATATCTTCTTAAAAACATATCTTGTCATACTAGTTCTTTGTCTAAATATATCTTTTGGCTTCTCACCGTCTACAGAAATACAGTTAAATCTTTTTCACTTGACCATGAAATCACCAAAAATTAAAAGGAATAATACTATAGATTGTTTCAAGTGATAGGCAATAGATCATTTGTATTTATTTTGTGTTTTTCTGAATTTGATTATTTGCTTTTGAGCAGTTATCAAGTTTACAATTAGAATTATAAAACTGGAATGAAATACACCAAAATTAAGAGTGATTTCACTTAAGAGTGGTAGGATTATGAGTCATTTATTTTCTTTTCATTTCTCTGTACTGTTTTCTCCAATCCAGCCCCAACTACCCTCCTCCCTTGACCCATTTCCTCCCCAACTCAACCCCATCTACCCCTTGCCCTAGCCACATTGAGCCTCTCACCATTCCTTAGTCAAGACTTTCCATAGTTTTATACCTTTACACTTGCTTTTCTCTCTGTATAAAGGGACCCTCTTGCTTCTTTGCCTGGTAAAACCTAACTTGTCTCTCAAGATTCAGCTATGAAGACCTCCAACTTCTGCAGAATTGATTGTTTACTCCCTCCTCTGTGCTCACACAGCTTAGCCCTATACCACATTATAATTATCTGTTAATATATCTGCCTTCTGGAGCCTGAGTTCAAAAAGGATGAGGACTCTGCTTTATTCATTTTTATGACGTATGAATGAATGAACATGCAACGCTGCCAAATCCAGAGAGAAGGTCTCACATTTAAAAGCTACCAGGTGTTTTTTTTTTCCTCTCAAAAATCTGTCTTTAAAAAATTCCGGCCGGGTGCAGTGGCTCAAGCCTGTAATCCCAGCACTTTGAGAGGCTGAGGCGGGTGGATCATGAGGTCAAGAGATCGAGACTCTCCTGGCCAACATGGTGAAACCCCATCTCTATTAAAAACACAAAAAATTAGCTGGGCGTGGTGACACGCACCTGTAGTCCCAGCTACTCAGAAGGCTGAGGCAGGAGAATTGCTTGAACACGGGAGGCAGAGATTGCAGTGAGCTGAGATAGCGCCACTGCACTACAGCCTAAGCGACAGAGTGAGACTCTATCTCAAAAAAAAAAAAAAAAATCTAAATAGCTCTTGTTTCTGCCTCATCTTTTTTTGAGAAAGGAACTCTGTGAAAAAGGATAAGGGAGTGAATGCTTTACACGTTACACATACACACACACACACACACACGCACACACACAGTTTTGAGAAGCCTGGTTCTCCCCTACCTCTCATGTGTACATTTTTAATTTTTCGTTCTTCATCATTCAACTCCTTGAGGGCACAGTATGTGGGATTAAAGGTGAGGAGCCGAGAGGATCTGGGTTTGCAAAATGGCTGGCACAGCTTCAGGAGAGCAGCACCCAGATTCAGAAAGAAGGCATCCGAGGCATACATTTGGAAAAAGATTTCTGGCATCTGATTGGCCCAAATCTTAGTGCGGCCTGCATTTGCATGCAAACAGTTTCCAAGCCAGGACAAGATACAGTGTTTGGTTTCTGGAGAGAGCTGGAGTAAGTTCTTCAGCATCTGGTAGATCTTTTCGTGGAACTGAGCCATGAACTGTTCAACCAGAAAACACAACCACAGAACGTTCCAGTTTCACAATCCTAATATTTTTTATTCCCAAACCTTAGCAACTGGCAGTTTCTAAAAAGATGCTAATCCTAATCTTTCCCCCCACTCTCTGTGCCTTATCCCCTAATTTGATTTTAAAATATATTTCTGGGCACTTATAAGAGATTTTCTGATCGGCTGCCGAACTGTAGATGGCATTACATAGTATTAGAGCATAGGTCTGTAAATTTTTTCTGCAAAGGGCTAGACGGTAAGGATTTCTGGCATTACTTGCCATACAGTGTCTGTAGCAATTATTCAACTCCATCACTGTAGCGTGAATTCAAACCACAAACAATACATATACTAATGGGCATGGCTGTGTTCAATAAAACTTTATTTATAAAAACAGGTGGCAGGCCAGATTTGGCCACTGCTAGTTTGCCATGCCCTGCCTTAGAGAGTTGTAATGATTAATGAACAGGAGACTTAAACTAATAAGTAAGAGACTTAAATCCCCAATTCAATCATTTAAATGCCTCATGTTGGCCAGACCTCTACTATAATTTCTGTGAAGAAGCCCAAATAGAGAGGGCATAGGTTAGACAGGAAAAGGAAGAAAAACTGGGTTTATAAGCTAGAGTTCAGTCAAAAGGTTTTCAGAGCTAAAGGTATAGCTCAGTGAGAAAAATGACGGTTGCGGGGAAGTAGCTGTAGCAGTGCTACAGCAAGGGTAAGGAGTAGCAGCAGCTCATTCTTACCCCACACAAAGGTTTATCCTCTGTTCTTAGCATATGTTAAAAAGAGGGCATTTTTTTTTTTTTTTTTTTTGAGACAGAGTCTCATTCTGTCATCCAGGCTGGAGCGCGATGATGCAATCATGGCTTACTGAAGTCTTGACCTCCCAGGCTCAAGTGATCCTCCCACCTCAGCCTCCCGAGTAGCTGGGACGACAGATGCTTGCCACCACGCCCAGCTAAGTTTTGTATTTTTTTGTAGAGATGGGGGTCTCACTGTGTTGCCCAGGCTGGTTTCAAATTGAACTCCTGGGCTCAAGTGATCCTCCCACCTTGGCCTCCAAAGTGCTGGGATTACAGGCTTGAGCTACCACACCCAACTTTAATTTATTTATGTGATGTAAAAGCCAACTAGATCAATTTGCTTTCCCAGAGAGGCTTGAGCAGCCTTATCTGTATCTGCTTTCTGAGAAAACGATTTTAAGATCAGGGGGCTGGGATACCCTGGTAAACAGTTCCACCTGATGGATGTTGGCCTCCTGTACTTTGATCTCCTGGGGGCTGGAACGAGATGGATTCAAAAAGTAGCCATGATTTTCTACAACACCCGGAGTCTTTAATAAGCAGGAGATATTCAGAATTACTCCCAGCAAGGTCTTCTGGTACATTTGCCCATTGGTAGGGTCCTTGGGTTGAATGTATTCTACAAAAACCTGTAAGAGAAGACAAGTCTTGCTTATTCGTCTGCATGGTGAGATAAGGTGATGGGGTGGGAGGGCCTCAGAACAGTTAAGTTGATACAACAACCAAGCTATCTTTTTCTTATTTTATAGGTAATATTACAGTGTCTTCAGGATAGGGAAGCATAATGTATTACACATCTAGCTCAACTGAATATATATCATCTTTCAGACCTACCTTTGCCATATCTTTTTGCCTAGTGAAATAGAGAAGAATATCCAGATATGCATACAAAAGGATCTGACAGAGCTCGAGATCTTTTATTCGGCCCAATAAAATATCAAACACTGGAATCATGACTTCTGGAAATGTTCGAACTTCCTCATCCAATATCAAGGCTTCAATGACCTCTTCCAGAAATTCAGTTACATCTTCAAAATCTAACAGAAGACAAATGAGAGAGAAAGGAGGGCACAAGAATTTTTATACGCCTTTACACGCTAGCTCTTTACTTTCAATAATTCTTTTTTTTTTTTTTTAAGAGATGGGGGTCTTGCTTTTTTGCCCAGCCTGGATTGTAGTGGCTATTCACAGGTGTGATTATAGCACACTACAGCCTCAAACTCCTGGGCTCAAGGAATCCTTCTGCCTCAGCCTCCAGAGTAGATGGGACTACAGGGGTGTGCTACCATGGCCGGCTTTATTCTACTGGTACTCAACCTCAAAGATCAAGATGCGAGCCCTCTTCCTTAATCTGTACCAGAACCATAATGGCTCTGAGACTTTCTAATGCAATTAGTGAAATTTTAAATCTGAAAATCAAAATGTAGAAGCTTACAGATTTTGCTTATGTACTCACGGGCTCCCTGGATGGCTTCTAACATCAAATCTACCAGTTGCTCATGGATGTTTTGGTCAACATAGATCTCTGGGGTGAGAAGAACTGTTCGGGTATTAGACACAGTGAGGTTTCTGCATTGCACTGCAAAGGGTAGCAGGTTCTCTGGAACTTTGGTAATCTGTAAACAGCATGAAGAAAAGAGCGAATAGTCTAACTCTAATCTGGAATGAAAGTAGACATAGTGAATAGAAGAGACAGACTGGTCTCCTGTGGATGCTTGAAAATTACTTAGAGATTCAATCCTTGGCTTAAGGAATCATCTATCTGCCTATTTAAAATTCCAATCCTGGAAATGTCAGGCTTAGCCTACTCTAATATTTACATCTCAGTGGAAATGAATTCATGAGTCCTTTTCTGTTTTTTGAGACAGAGTCTCGCTCTGTCACCCAGGCTGGAGTGCAGTGGTGTGATCTCAGCTCACTGCATCCTCCACCTCCCAGGTTCAAGTGATTCTCCTGCCTCAGCCTCCTGAATAGCTGGGATTATAAACGTGTGCCACCACGCCTGGCTACTTTTTGTATTTTTAGTAGAGAAAAGGTTTTGCCACATTGGCCAGGCTGATCTCGAACTCCTGGCCTCATGTGATCCGCCTGCCTTGGCCTCCCAAAGTGCTGGGATTACAGGAGTGAGCCACTGTGCCCAGCCTCATGAGACTTTTTTAAGGATGCGATTTCTAAAGAGGTTTTAGAGAGAATAGGAGGCACTAGTTAACTGGGAAGAAGGGTGGACCCCAAGATACAGAAAGCAGAGACTAAAGCTTTAGTGCATCTGATATCCAGTGTTCTAAACATACTATGACATATATAAATTGATATAAAACATTTACTGTCCCTGATATTCAGTTCTAGACATACTATGACATATATAAATTGATATAAAGACTGATCCAACTCTGGCCTACATGCTAAAGTCATACCCAAGAGGACAATATGGTATTCAATGGGGATTATTCCTTTACCTCTTCCTTGGCTCTCTGGAAGCAGGAGTAAAGGTAACAAAAAATGTGCCTCTCCCCTGCATCTCGATCAGCAGAGAGATTTAGCGTTGTAGAAGAAGTCATGTTAATTAAGTGGTTGCCTGGATCTTGAAGTAATAAGCGAGCGAAGAGGGCCTATAAAGAAAAACAAACAAAAATACTAAACTATTGCAAAATTAATCTTAGAACATTAAGATGTAAAAGGTAATTCTGATACAGGTTATTAGCAAGAATCACAGATTTGAATGTAGAGTGAAGGAGAAAAAAAGGGCCCTGTATCTTTTTATTTTAGAAAATATCAGAAAATTATGGTATATATAAAGTTATCCTAAACCAAGCCTCAAATGTCTAATATAGCCCCAGCATAGAGTAGGCATTAAAAGACTATTTGTTGAATGGTGCTGAGATCAGTGATTAAACTTAAATGTGAAATCTACTATTCTGTGTGACTGCTGATCTCATTCAGACTTATATAAAGATACTCTAAATGTGAAGTTAAACTGCAAGGTGTCAACTGTCTTTCCTACCAAACTTTTATTCTTTTAATGTTACTCAGGCACCTGCAAGGTACAACGCACTGTTTTTTTAAAGTGCTGTGGTTTACATGTTTGTCTCCAACAAAATTCATGTTGAAATTTGATCCCCTTGTGGCACTGTTGGAGGTGGGGCTGGCGGGAGGTATCTGGGTATGGAAGCGGATCCCTCATGAACTGCTTGGTGCTATTCTCAAGGTGCTGAATGAGTTCTTGCTCTCACAAGACTGGATTAATTCTCATAGGAATGGATAAATTCCCTCCAGAGTGGGTTCTTCTTAAGCCAGGACACCTCTCAGGTTTTCTCCTCTTTGCATGTGTCCTCACCATATGTGTCCTTTGCTGGCCTCCTCTACCACGCTGTGAGGCAGCACAAAAGCCCTCACCAGCGGCCAGGGACATGCCCTGCAACTTCTCAGCCTGCAGAACTGTCAGCTAAAGAAACCTTTCTTTATAAATTACTGCTTGGGTGTTTGTTTTTTTTTTCTATAGACAAGTCTTTCTTGCTCTGTCACTCAGGCTGGAGTGCAGTCATGTGACTATGGTTCACTGCGGCCTCTGCCTCCCAGGCTCAAGCAATCCTCCCACCTCAGCCTCCTGAGTAGCTGGGACTTCAGGTACATGCCATCACAGCCAGTTAATTCTTTGTATTTTTTGTAGAAACATGGTCTTGTTGTGTTGCCAGGGCTGGTAACTCTTGGCCTGAAGAGATCCTCCCAAAGTGCTGGGATTACAGGTGTGAGCCACTGTGCCCAGTCACAGGTATTCTTTTATAGCAACACAAAACAGACTAAGATAGAAGTATATAAAGAAGAAAAAGTGATGAGCCTTGTCCTTAAGAACTTAAGTTTAATAGGGGAGATAAGACAGGTACATAAGAAAGCTGCAACATGAGATAGAAAGTGACAATTCCCATAAGAGATTCAGAGGCTGATTATTCTAGGTACCCAGAGAAGGGAGTAACCCTTTTATTTGGCAAGGCTTTGTAATTTTTTTTTTTTTTTTTGAGATAGAGTCTTGCTCTGTTGTCCAGGCTGGCGTGCAGTGGTGTGATCTCGGCTCATTGCAACCTCCACCTCCTGGGTTTAAAACATTCTCCTGCCTCAGCCTCCCAAGTAGCTGAGACTACAAGCACCCACCATCATGCCCAGCTAATTTTTTTTGAGACGGAGTCTTGCTCTGTCAAACAGGCTGGAGTGCAGTGGCGCGATCTCGGCTCACTGCAAGCTCCGCCTCCTGGGTTTACGCCATTCTCCTGTCTCAGCCTCCCGAGTAGCTGGGACTACAGGCGCCCGCCACATTTTTTGTATTTTTAGTAGAGACGGGGTTTCACCGTGTTAGCCAGGATGGTCTCGATCTCCTGACCTCGTGATCCGCCCACCTCTGCCTCCCAAAGTGCTGGGATTACAGGTGTGAGTCAATGTGCCTGGCCAAGGCTTTGTAATTAAGAAGGCATTTTAACTGGTTCTTCGAGGATGGGTAGATTTGGACATGTGGCCATGGTAGATAAAAAGATTCTAAAAGAGGAACACTACAATGTTAGAGATGCACATCCAGGTTAACTGGCCTTCAACTGGTTTAAAAAAAAAAAAAAGAGAGAGAGAGGGAAGGACATATGGACACAAGCATAAGTTGGAGAACAGTGAGCAGAGTTCAGGTGCATAGCTAATTTTTGCTAAGGGTACACATTAGGAACATAAGAATATTACCTGCTCAACATTGCTCATATCGAGCCAGTCTTGATCTTCTAGCTCTACTGCCATTTCTTCCAAATACACACAACGGCTGGGGATGCCATTCCCGCTTTTCAAGCTGGGATCACCTGGGAAATAGTTTCAATATGATAGGTTAAGGATTACACTTTTGTCTTATACAGACAACCGATCTTGACAGCATCACTCTTGAACTGCAAATCTGACTCAGGAATACCAGAATGATCCTGATACACAAAGCAACATCTAAAGATTCAAATCTTTTTTTTTTTTCCCCCTCCAGTCACAGAGAATGGGATTTGTTATAAACCTAGCATCATGACATTTAAAGAGTAAATCCCAGACATTAGTACCAACCTTGGGGTTTAACCACAGACAGGGCACAGAGGGCAAACGCTCTCTGATGCCTCTGAGGGCTCCCATCTGAATATTCAGGTTACCTCTGAGAAGAAAATCAGTTTGGCTACCATTCCATGTCCCTTTTAAGGTAGTAAAGGCAAGTAGCTATATAGTGCAGTCAGTATTGAAATGGGAACAACAGATCTGTGTCTAAATACTGTTTTTAGATCATACCAAAAGCTTCACTGAAATATAAAGCCTGAGTTTCAGGGAGTGCAGTGAGTAGGTTTGTATCTAACCATTAGCTGTGATCGGTTTCTAAGAGCAAGCCCCTAGCCCACGCTCAAATAGGAAGGGTAGAATCATGAAGAGATTGGCTACAAGTTTGTAACTCACTGTTGTCCAGAGTAATAAGGAAGATCCTTTGGATCATGTGATTGATGTTGAGTTGCTCACATATTTCTTGCTGTGATCGGAATGAGCGGCTAATCTCAGCCACAGAGTAATCGAATTCATCCAGGCTCTCTGACACGCTATTATCCGAGTCATCTGGACTAGCTGGGAGTTCATCTGCCAGAAAATGTATACTGTTAAATGTTACAACCCTTTCTTTAAGAGAGAATCAAGCATACTACCAAAAATAATAAACGTAACCAAGAGGATGATAATTTTGGATGTAAAGCAAGCTAATCATCTAATTAGTGAACATCTAAAGTCAGGGAAGTTAAGTACACGGTTTTGAAATTCCTGGCTATAAATCCTACCACATTTTACAAAGCAAAAGTTTTATTTCTATCCATAATTATACTCCACACTGCCAGAAATAGCAATATGTTATCTTCTCTACAGAATCCTAGTGAACAAAGAATTGCCTAATAGATCAAAATGCCTTTAATTATTTTAAATGTATGGCTTTTCTCCCTGATTTTAAGAGATCACATTTGTTTTAATAGTTCTTAACTGTACAGAAAAATATAGTAGAGAAAGTCTCCTGAACCAATTCCCTAAAGACACTTAACAGTGTTCAGGAATTTTTTCTATTCTGGTGCTAATAGTCATTACTATCTTTTAATTTTTTTTAAAAAAATGGGATACTATACATAGCTCTTTTCAGCTTGCCTTTTAATCAGCACCAACGCCTTTCCCTGTTAGGCCATTTAGAGGCCTACCTCATTCTTTTTAATGGCTGTATTGTATCACATCTCTTGCATGCCCTGTGATTTATGTAGCTACTTTCCAACTGATGAACAATAGGGTTGTTTCTAATATTTCATGATTTTAAATACTGCACTGAATACAACTTAACTCTTTTTGTTTACTTGTATGAGTATTTCTATAGGATAAATTCACAGTAGCAGAACTGCTGGATCAAAGAGCTTGAACATTTAAAAAGTTAACATTTACTGCCAGGCACGGTGGCTCACGCCTATAATCCCAGCACTTTGGGAGGCCAAGGCGGGTGGATCACGAGGTCAGGAGATTGAGACCACCCTGGTTAACATGGTGAAACCCCATCTCTACTAAAAAATACAAAAAATTAGCCAGGTATGGTGGCACACACCTGTAGTCCCAGCTACTTGGGAGGCTGAGGCAGCAGAATCGCTTAAACCTGGGCGGCAGAGGTTGCAGTGAGCCGAGATCGTGTCACTGCCTTCCAGCCTGGGTGACAGAGCGAGACTTCGTCTCAAAAAAAAAAAAAAGTTAACATTTACTACCAAGTTACCCTCAAAGAGACTGTTCTGATTTGCATGCAAATCCAACAGTATATAAGAGAGTGCCTGTTTGAATCTTCACACATTTTATAGGTAAAAAAACTATTTAATGGTTGTTTTAATTGGCATTTCTCTAATGATTGATGATAATAAATTTTTTAATCATTTGGTTATAAGTTGTCTGTCACATCTTTTGTACCTTTTTTTCTTTCTTGTTCCTCTTATTGATGAAATTCCTTCTATTTTTATTTTTTTGAAAAAACTTCTGTCCTCAAAATCTGCTCCCATCCTTTGAATTTTTTTTTTTTTTTTTTTTTTTTTGAGATGGAGTCTCACTCTGTCGCCCAGGCTGGAGTGCAGTGGTGTGATCTTGGCTCACTGCACCGTCCACCTCCCAGGTTCAAGCGATTCTCCTGCCTCAGCCAAGTAGTTGGGTCTACAGGCGCCCACCACTGCACCTGGCTAATTTTAGTAATTTTAGCAGAGATGGGGTTTCACCATGTTGGCCAGCCTGATCTCAAACTCCTGACCTCAGGCGATCCGCCCACCTCGGCCTCCCAAAATGCTGGGATTACAGGCGCCTGCCATCACGCCTGGCTAATTTTTATTTTTAGTAGAGATGGGGTTTTGTCATGTTGGCCAGGCTGGTCTCGAACTCCTGACCTCCAGTGATCTGCCCACCTAGGCCTCCCAAAGAGCTGGGATTACAGGCGCGAGCCACTGTGCCCGGCCCCATCATTCATGTTGAATGACTACATAAAAGTAATGTGATTTACTATATGCCACATACGAGTCTATATCTACTTTTCTCTATTGACAGAATGGTTACTCTGAAAGTCCATGTAAAACTCTCAAAGTAAGAGTTGTTTCAGTGTGGTGAGTATAAGCTCAACATAGGAAGCCAAAGATTTTGGCAAAGTACTAATTGCTAGTGGAAACAGGTTGGCTCTGGTGGCATGATAAACTCAGTGTAAACAAACTAAGATGAAGAGGTGCCAAAATAGTAACAGAAGGGCATGTGCCTGCAATGCTTCCAACTCTAGCCAGATTTATGTCTGTTTATAGCCAGAAGGACAAGCGTTCTGTTGCTCAGCTGCTACACTGTTGAGTTCTTCTCTGACCTCCAATGGTGACAGAAGCTAAGAATCTGTTTGGCAAAATTTCCCTCAGCCACATACTCATAAATCATACTTTCTCATTCCTTATTTTTCCTATTTTTCACTCTGCTTTCTCCCCTACAATCTTCTAAATGAGTTTCCCATTCTGGGCCCGTATCATAGAATTCTGGGAGAGATTTCAGAGACTGAAAACATCATCTTAAAAAAAATCAACATTGACTTTGTTTTTCCCTTGCATCAATCACTCATCTGTCTTGCCTTTACCTCTTTTTTCTTTGGCCCTTTCTGAAAGGCCAAAAGTCAGCTATGCACCTGAATGTTTTTTAAAAAAAATAAACAAAGGGAAAATGCAAACACTTCTCCTTCTCTCAAAAGAAAAACACTATTATTCTTTTCAGAGAGAGAAGGGGAGCAATTTCTGGTTTGAAAGATTGTGAATATCTCCAGAAGACTAACATATTTGAGAAAAATTCTAATTCTTCTAGTGTATATGCTCCTTATAGGAGGAAGCTGGACTTGATTTTAAATTTGGTCCCAGAAAGAAAACCATTTTTTCTGATTAGTGAGATGTTATTCTGATTTTTTTCACAGTAAGGCTAAGGATCAGATTTTTTAAAAAGTCTGTCCTAACAGGACTAAGCTACAAACGATGCCACTCATTGGAATAGAAGAAGCACTTTGCTTAGGAGGGCCTTTGAAGTGCTGAGCTTAAGAACAAGTCTCATTTGCCTACAGGTCAAAAAAGCTTTTATAGTTCTTCCTTTTACATCTACTTTCTATAGCTACACATGACTTGCTTTCTACACCTACACTTACCATCTCAGTGTCCTATGTTAAAAACATTTATTTAAATAGCTTTTACTAGGTTATTTTTTTTTTCTTTTAAAGAAAACAGCCTGACAGCTTTGGGATCACAACTGGCATCTGTTACTATGGAACCACCTGTTATCTGGTCTCTTTTTGCACAGTGGAGAGGACAGGGGAGGGGAGGGACTCAAAATAAAACCAACAACAAAAACGAACAAACAAAAATCCCCAATTTCTGCTCTAAACAAACAAACAAAAACAACCTTTTGTCCCAAACTTAAATTTCAATTGCAATTAAGGACTCAAAGAAACTTAATTTGGGAAGACCCCATTCTAGGTCATCGTATCTGCTGCTATTGGCTCCTCTACTTACCAGATTGTTGCTTCAGCTGCTCTTTTTGGATTGCCGCAAACTGTTTGGCATCAGCCAGGGAGCCAAAAAGAGCAGCAAAGGGGTTACTTGAGATGTTGTTGTTATTCTCCTGGTCTGTCATTTCACTTTAAGGTATCCTCCATCCAGACCTAGGGGGAGGGGCTGTTCAAAGGACAGGTATTAGACACAAGAGGGCAGATAACACAATAGCTGTAATATACCCATGATTGTTTCTTTTCCCATTTCTCAAATACAACACATTTAAAAAGACTTTGGGTTAAGATTTTCCAATTCCTGTCCCCAAACTCAAGATGTTTTGGCAAAATGGTTACAAACCTACCAGCTGGACTCACTGGCTTGATTTGGGGATAGCTAAAACTAAAAGGTCTAAAACATGTTCAGCTGGAATGCATTTATCTGTTGACATGCTTTCATTTGCTATACCTTTAAGAAAATAGGTTAAGTGGAAAGAATTATTGAAGTCAAAGAGAGAAATCACCTACTAATTGTAATAACAATGTGGCACTGAAAAATAATAAGACAAGAATTATGGATTTCCCAAGAATTATTAAGCTGGCAGTCTAGTTCTCATTAACTGGGGTGAGGACAAGGTACTTCTATGACTTAGGGCTGGGGCTGGAAATTCCTCAGCTACATATAAATTAAGTAAAAGCCATGTCTTAGATTTGGACTCTGGCAATCAGGTCTGGAAGCAGTTTAGCTGTATGTTGTGGGTTTTTAACATAGATTAAGCTATCTATTTATTTCTAGGCTTAAAAATACTGATATTTCTTCCATTAAAAATTAAATGGTCTTTGCTTCATGCTATATCTAACCTTCACTGTTTACCTGATTTCTTAAAATAATACTGAAGAAACACAAATTTCAACGGTTAGGTCTACTGTGTAATATGAAATATATACACCTCAAAGGTGTTTAGTAGAGCTGACTAAGCCTGCTTTCACACTCTTCTGATTACATTTCCTCATTCGAGACCAAGGGAACTCAGTGGCACAACAGAATAAGCAGAGCTCCCTGAAAGGCTTTCTCCCCTTTCTGAAATTTTAAAGCCATGACATAGAAATATTAAATACAACCCTGAAAAGGGTGGGAAGAGACAAAGGGCACGAATGTTTTGCTCACAAGGATCTTGAACTGCTACAAGGACAAAGACCTTAGAAATAGTGAGGGTAGGGGTATAAAGGAAGAAAAAAAGAACATTTGATCTACCTTTAGTTTATTGAGGCAAGACTCCTCACACGATCATATTAACAAAAGTTAATGTGGGTCAGGTGCAGTGGCTCATGCCTGCAATCCCAGTACCTTGGGAGGCTGAGGCAGGTGGATCACCTGAGGTCAGGAGTTCAAGACCAGCCTGGCCAACATGCTGAAACCCCATCTCTACTAAAACACGAAAATTAGCCAGGCATGGTGGCTGGCAGGTGCGTGTAATCCCAGCTACTTGGGAGGTGGGAGGCTGAGGCAGGAGAATTGCTTGAACTTGGGAGGCGGAGGTTGCAGAGAGCCGAGATTGCACCACTGCACTTCAACCTGGGTGACAGAGCGAGACTTCGTCTCAAAAAAAAAAAAACAAAAAACCCCAAAACTAATGTGGTCGAAAAAGTTACCCTTATTTACCAGAGAAAGAGATGATTTAAAACATTTCTTGACAATTCTGAGGCATCTTCAGCACTTGCTTCATGCTCCTCTGCCATTTTTTCCACACAAGAGCTAACGGCTAATTAGCTGTAATGACTTAGGCAGTCTAGTCTCCTCTCAGTGCAGCTCAAAGCTTTACTGCTTCAAGGAATTTAACTGTTACTTGGATTTTTAGTAGAGATGGGGTATCACCATGTTGGCCAGGCTGGTCTTGAACACCTGACCTCAAGTGATCCTCCCACCTTGGCCTCCCAAAGTGCTGGGATTATAAGCATGAGTCACTGCACTTAGCCTTCTGTATTTTATTTTTTGCTATGTATATTTTATTTATTTATTTATTTGAGACAGAGTCTCGCTTTATTTATTTATATATTTATTTATTTGAGACGGAGTCTCGCTCTGTCACCCAGGCTGGAGTGCAGTGGCCGGATCTCAGCTCGCTGCAAGCTC
>NW_012120709.1:24765839-24803841 GCF_000951035.1 Colobus angolensis palliatus | reverse complement strand
AATTTATCACCATAAAATTGCATTACTTCCTTCTTTCTCAATACTATACTGTTGTACTGTATAAAGAAGCTAGCTTTCTACATTTTACCTCTATTTTTACTAGGCGTTTAAACTTTCTGCATTTTATTTCTAAGCAGATCTTCTGTATTGCTAGGCTGTAAGCTCTTCTGATTACATGCTCATATCTGATTATTCTCTCTTCTGTGTCTAGCATTATACATCACAATCACACAATCCTAAATAAGTAGTTATTGAATGGCTTCAATCTTACACGTAGTTCTTTCTGAACTCCTTGTAATCAACAGCATCACCGTGACCATGATCCTACTTCAAGGTAAGGGCTTTACTACTTGTCTTAGGTTGCAGTGGAAGGTCAAGCTACCAGGCTAGACTCTGGTTCTTTGGTATCTTGGCATGTGTAGAATGGTGGATGGAAATAAGTCTCTGTTGTCATCTCTACTATCTGTGAAAAACAGAAAGGTTCTCACCTACCTTTCACTAAGCTCATCTTTTTCACAGGTACGTCAAATCTGTGTACAAACTTTAGATTTGTTCAATGGACTTACCAAAGTAAATAAGAGTACCTAGATAATCACCCACTCTAAAGGTCTGATAAAATGAAACCTAAATATTTTGTTTAATATTCAATAATGTCACTCGGGATTTATAATCTCCCATTTTCAGGGCCGGGTGCAATATGTCACACCTGTAATTCCAGCACTTTGAGAGGCCAAGGTGGACAGATTACTTGAAGTCAGGAGTTTGAGACCAGCCTGGCCAATGTGGTGAAATCCTACTAAAAGTGATTACAGGTGCCCACCACCACGCCTTAGCCAGGCTGTAATCCCAGTTACTTGGGAGGCTGAGGCAGGAGAATCACTTTAAACTGGGAGATGGAGGTTGCCATGAGCTGAGATCACGCCACTGCACTCCAGAGCAGAGCCTGGGCGACAGAGCCAGACTCTGTCCCAAAAAAAAAAATATACACACACACACATACACACATATATGTATATATGTGTGTGAATATATATACACATATATATGTATACATGTTTTTTCCTATTTTCAACACCATACAGAGATACAACACTATCCTCTTGTCAGACACTTTGGGATGGTACAACTACCAATCCTTAGAAGCTTTTGGATTTGATTCTTTTAAAATATGTCCTCCTTGAAAACAAGTTTCACTCTGATATACTTGCTGCAAAGATCTATATCTATAATAGCTGTCCTACAAAATTCTGTCACTTCCTCCTGATTCAAGCTTTTGTTTATGAATAGTACCACTAATCCTTTAAAGAGACCATTGTCAGTTCTCAAGAACACACAACTGTGTTAACATCAGACTTGGTATTTTTTTTTTTTGAGACGGAGTCTTGCTCTGTCACCCAGGCTAGAGTGCAGTGGTGTGATCTCGGCTCACTGCAAGCTCCGCTTCCCGGGTTCACGCCATTCTCCTGCCTCAGCCTCCTGAGGAGCTGGGACTACAGGCGCCTGCCACCACGCCTGGCTACTTTTTGTATTTTTAGTAGACACGAGGTTTCACCGTGTTAGCCAGGATGGTCTCGATCTCCTGACCTCGTGATCCGCCCGCCTTGGCCTCCCAAAGTGCTGGGATTACAGGCGTGAGCCACCGCGCCCGGCCGGTATTGTTTTTAAACAGAAATATCTGGAACACTTTGTAAAACTGGGATTGCCAAAATCAAGCTCTATCAAATCATATCCTCCCATAAGGTCTGTGCCCTGGTAAATAATACATATATCAATTTAAAATATAAGTTAAAATATCAATTTAAAATATAAATTAAAAAACAATTTTCGTTGTCGTATGTTTCACCTAACACTATCAGGCCAGACGAATGTGGCAACAAAATTCCATCAACACATCTATCTGCAACCTAGAAGGATCTCAAGTCAAAAAGCAGACAGCAGTCCTTCTTGGATCCCATTTTATCGCAGGTGGGCTTCCACGTGAGGCCAAAACAGTAAATGACAGGGAGACTAAACACATGCTTGCTCTCAGGGCATACAACTGAACCTAAAGGGAAGGCTCATCAAATATAAGGTCATGAGGCATGGTCACTCAATTTTAGAAGTGTCTTCTAAACCCAAGGACACATGAAGCAGAATGACCCAAGAGTTATCTGAGGTGAACTCATCACCTGCCTTAAGAAATGTCAACACCCTGATGTATGCATTCAACTGGTTTGCTTACGACTCGCGATTAATCTTATCTTCTTGGCATCTGCCTATTTGTTATCTATTATTCACATTTGATCCTTCCATGTTCCATAAGGGATTCGCAGGAAGGAGGGAGATCCACCCGCCTGGGGCACGTTCTAGAGAAATTAAGTCAAAAGATAATGCAATGATAGCGCTCCAGGAGTGGCTTGGTAAAGATGGGGACAGAAATGTACAGAGAGACATCAGAAGCTGGGGCACTGTAAGGGGTTCCAAATCAGACAGGGTCGAAGTTCAAGAAAGAGAAGGTGCCTGCTTAGGAAAGCACAGGAGAAGGAATTTGGAGAAGATAAGAGTGAATAGGCATGAATTGGCATTGGACTAGCAGAAAATATCACAACGCAAAGTCAATGACCCCGTCCCCTGAAGCTATCGCCTGTCTTACCAGAGCCTGAAGGACCAGCAGCGACGACACGACAGAATCTCAGTGGCCGAAGGGTTCCCACTTCCGACTCAGCACAGCAACCGGAAGTTACATCATCAACAAGCGCCGGAGCTCGTGGAAGTTTATCTCCGCGCCGGAAGCACCGTGTGCAGGCTCACCCGGGGGGGACTGGTGTGCAAATCCTCCTACAGCGCATGCGCTAGCTGTATAGCTGCGGACTGGAGGCGGGGCGGAAGTGGCAGGAAGTGGCCTTGAGGTAGGAGTGTGGGGACGGGAGTGGGTCCACCTGGCAGTGCGCTTTGGAGTGTGGAATATGAGGCTGGGTTTTGGAAACCAGCGTACCGAGGGCAGATAAAACTCTGTGATTCCTGGCTCTGCTCGCAACCTCTGTTGGGGGTCTGCTCTCTTATTTTCCCACCAGTCCTATACCTTTTTGAAGCAGCTTCTGTTACTCTCTATTATTCAAAGGGATGACACTAACAGCAATAACAACTAAAAGTTTGTTATTGTGCTGTCTTCGGAGCAGTCTTTGGAGTGTGCTATCTTTGATTGGATTTCAGTTTTCTTCTCTGTGGAGACGGTATACATCCTACAAGGTTGTTTTTGAGATACACATAAATGGCCGGGCACAGTGGCTCACGCCTGTAATCCCAGCACTTTGGGAGGCCGAGATGGGTGGATCACGAGGGCAAGAGATCAGGATACACATAAATAATAAAGGAAATAATTTTCAAGAGTTAAAAGGGCTGTGCAAGTGAAAATTCACAGAATGAGAGAAAATAGTTGCAACTCATATATCTGATACATGATTAGTATCTAAAATATATAATGAACTACAAGAACAAAAAAACCCCAAACAGTTCAGTTCAAAAAAGGGCAAAGGACTTGAATAGACATTTCTCCAAAGAAGATACATTCCAAGAGAATAACTATCCACTTGGTACCTGTGGGGGATTTGTTTCAGGACCCCCTGGGTACCAAAATCCATGGATGCTCAAGTTCCTTATATAAAATGATGCAGTATTTGCATATAAACTATGCACATCCTCCTGTGTCATCCTAGAGATGACTAAGTCATCTCTAGATCACTTATGATACCTAATACAATGTAAATCTAAATAGTGTTGTATTGTTTAAGGAATAATGACAAAAAGTCTGTACATGCTCAGTACAGATGAAATTTGTTTTGGAATATTTCCAATTCATGGTTGGTTGAATCCATAGATGCAGAGTCCACAGATATGGAAGGCCAACTGTACAAATTGTGGATAAGCATATGAAAGAGTGCTCAACATCGCTAGTCTTTAGGGAAATGAGAATAAAAATCATGAGATACCACTTAATACCTACTAGGATAGCTATTATATATATAAAAAAGGAAAGTAATTGTTGGCAGATGTGGAGAAATTGAAACGCTATGCATTGCTCATGGCAATGTTAAATAGTCCAGACTTTTTGGAAAAACAGTTTGATGATTCCTCAAAAAGTTAAACATAGTATAACCATATGATCAAGCAATTCCGCTTTGACATAGATGTTCAAAATAACTGAAAGCAGGAACTTAGATACTTGTATATGTATGTTTACAGTAGCATTATTCATAATAACCAAAAGGTGGAAACAACCCAGAATGTCCATCAACAGACGAATGCATAAACAAAATATGATATATAGCTACAGATGACTTATTCAGCCTTGAAAAAGAATGAAGTTCTGATACATGCTGAAACATTGATGAACCTTGAAAATGTTATGCTAAGTGAAATGAGCCAGACAGAAAGGACTAAATACTGTTTGATTCAATTTATATGTGGTACCCAGAATAGGCACATTCCTTGAGTGAGAAAGTATAATAGAGGTCACCAGGGATTGGAGGGAGAGGGGAATGTGAGTTATTGTCTAATGGGTACCAAGTTTCTGTTTGGGATGATTAAAAAGTTCTGAAATGGGTAGTGATGATGGCTACACATTGTGGATATATTTAATACCATTGAATGGTATACTTAAAAATAGTTAAAATGGGTTTGGGTGCAGTGGCTCATGCCTGTAATTCCAGCACTATGGGAAGCCGAGGTGGGCAGATCACTTGAAGTCAGGAGTTCGAGACCAGCCTGGCCAACGTAGTGAAACCCTGTCTCTACTAAAAATACAAAAATTAGCTGAGCGTGTTGATGTGCGCCTGTAATCTCAGCTACTTGGGAGGCTGAGGCAGGAGAATCACTTGAACTCGGGAGGCAGAGGTTGCAGTGAGCCGAGATCGTGCCATTGCACTAGAGTGCCTGGATGACAGAGTGAGACTCTGTCTCAAAAAAAAAAAAAAGAAAAAGATTAAAATGGTAAATTTTAGGTTATATATCTTTTACCACACACACACACAAAGCCCTGGGCAGTCTTAATGTGCCTACCACTGTTCTAGTTCCTAAAGATACCGTAGTGAAAAAATATAAGTCTTTTCCTTCTTGGAGCTATAATCTGGTAAGTTGGGTTGTAACAGCATTTAAAATTGATGGACACAACATGAATCATTCAATAATATTTCTGGAATAACTGGGTAACTATCTGTATTTAAAGTTGGTTACTACATTAGATCTGATGCTAACATCAATTCAAGATGGGTCAAAGATATAAATGCATAAAATAAAACCATAAAAATGCTAGAGGAATTCATGGGGGAACTTTTAAAAAAGGATAATTTTAAAGTGGAGGAAGACTTTCTAAATATTAAACATAACCTAGAGGTCATAAGAGACCAGTGAATTCTACTACATGCAAATAATTATAAAGTGTGCATGAAAAACTAACCATAAGCAAAGTTAAAAAACACATAAAGTTGGAAAAAGACTTGCAACTAATATCACAAAAGACCTAGTTTCCCAAATATGTAAGGGGTTAGTGTAAGTCAGTAAGAAAAAGACCAAAGATGTGAACTTATATATCATGAGAAGGAAAAACAAATGGTTTACTCCAGTTTTTTTTTGAAACAGGGTTTCACTCTTGTTGCCCAGGCTAGAGTGCAAATGGTGCAATCTTGGCTCACTGCAGCCTCCACCTCCCAGGTTCAAACAGTTCTCCTGCCTCAGCCTCCTGAGTAACTGGGATTACAGGTACCCACCACCACACCCAGCTTATTTTTTGTATTTTTAGTAGAGACAGGGTTTCGCCATGTTGGCTAGGCTGGTCTCGAACTACTAGCCTCAGGTGATCCGCCCGCCTTGGCCTCCCAAAGTGCTGGGATTACAGGTGTGAGCCACCACACCCAGCCTCCAATTTTTAATAAGAAAAATGTAAACTGAAATTATAGTGAGAGGCCATTCAGGTTGGCATGTTTCAAAAGGTTAATAATACACTGTTGGAACATGTATGGAGTAACCGGCACTTTTGTTTATTGTTATTGGTAGTATATATTGGTACAACCTGGCTGGGCACAGTAGCTCACACCTGTAATCCCAGCACTTTGGGAGGATGAGGTGGGAGGATCACTTGACCCCAAGAGTTTGAGACTGGCCTGAGCAACATAGTGAGACCCTGTCTCTATATATAAAAAAAAATTAAACAATTAGCTGGATATAGTGGCACACGCCTGAAATCTCAGCTACTCAGGAGGCTGAAGTAGGAGAATTGCTTGAGCCTGGGCAGTCGAGGCTGCAGTGAGCCAATGTCATGCCACTGCACTCCAGCCTGAACAACAGAGCAAGACCCTGTCATATATTTATATATATATACACACACACACACACTTGTGTCATATATATATATACTTGTGTGTATGTGTGTTGTGTGTTTACAACTGCTATAAAGTGAAATTTGGCAATAGATAATAAAATTAAAAATGCAAATACAAGTGTCCAACAATTCAATTTATTTGTATTTGTTGCAAATAGACTTATGTATGTTCAAAATGACATTTATTGTTAGAGCTAAAACCATAAAACTGTAAAAAGTATAAAAACAAGACAGGAGAAAATATTTGTAACTGTGGGTTTGGTAAAAATTTATTAGATATGATACCAAAAGCACAATATATAGAAGAAAAAAATCGATAAAATGTACTTCAAAATTCAAACCTTTTACTCTTCAAAAGACACCATTAACAAAAACAAACCACAGATTGGTAGAAAATATTTCCAAATCATATATCTGATAAAGGACTTATATCAAAAATATATGCAAAAAAAGAAGACAAATAAGCCAACTTAAAAATGGGCAAAAGATTTGAATAGACATTTCACTAAAAATATATGAATGGCTAATAAACACATGAAAGGATACTCAGCATGGTTAGTCTCTAGGGAAATGCAAATTAAGACCATAATAAAATACCATATTAAAACCATAGAATGGCTATATTAAAATACAGTTACGGGCCCGGCACAGTGGCTCACGCCTGTAATCCCAGCACTTTGGGAGGCCGAGGGAGGCAGATCATTTGAGGTCAGAAATTTGAGACCAGCCTGGCCAACATGGTGAAACCCTGTCTCTACTAAATACACAAAAAAATTAGCCGGGCCAGGTGGCGCGTGCCTGTAGTCCTAGCTACTGGGGAGTCTGAGGCAAGAGAATTGCTTGAACCTGGGAGGTGGAGGTTGCAGTGAGCTGAGATCGCGCCACTGCACTCCAGCCTGGGCCACAGAGCAAGACTCCATCTCAAAAAAAAAAAAAAAAAAGAAAATGTCCTAAAGCCGGATTATGGTAATGGTTGTACAGTTACTTAAATTTACTAAAAATTTATGAGAACAGGTGAAATCACTTAAGATGGGTGGATTTAATGGCATGTAAATTATGCTTCCATGCAATTATTTTATTTTATTTTATTTTATTTTTTGAGACGGAGTCTCGCTCTGTCGCCCAGGCTGGAGTGCAGTGGCCGGATCTCAGCTCACTGCAAGCTCCGCCTCCCGGGTTTACGCCATTCTCCTGCCTCAGCCTCCCGAGTAGCTGGGACTACAGGCGCCCGCCACCTCGCCTGGCTAATTTTTTGTATTTTTTAGTAGAGACGGGGTTTCACCATGTTAGCCAGGATGGTCTCGATCTCCTGACCTCGTGATCCGCCCGTTTCGGCCTCCCAAAGTGCTGGGATTACAGGCTTGAGTCACCGCGCCCGGCCCGCAATTATTTTTAAAAATGATATTTCACAAAGTTAGTCATTGCAGAATTGTTGTAAGAGCAAAAGATTGGAACCAACTTAAATATCCACTGATAGATAATGGGTTAAATAAATCATAGTCTATTTGTACAATATGGCTGTATTAAAAAGGAGTTCTTCATATAATGGTATGCAATAATCTCACAAGATGTATAATTTGATATCATTTGTCTAAAAGATAGGGGAAGGGAGGACAGTCTGTATTTGAGAATGTACTCATATATGCCTAGAATACCTCCAGAGAGATATATAAGGAGCTAGTTTTATGATCGGGCATGGTGGCTCACACCTGTAATCCCAGCACTTCGGGAGGCTGAGGTGGGCGGATCACTTGAGGTCAGGAGTTCCAGACCAGCCTGGCCAACAGGGCGAAACCCTGGCTCTACTAAAAATTCAAAAATTAGCCGGGTGTGATGGTGGTGCCTGTAATCCCAGCTGCCCGGGAGGCTGAGGTGGGAGAATCGCTTGAACCCAGGAGGCAGAGGTTGCAGTGAGCCCAGATGGTGCCACTGCACTTCAGCAGCCTGGGCGACAGAGCAAGACTGTCTCAAAAAAAAAAAAAAAGAAAAATAGTATGTCTCTGAAGAGGGCAACTAGGTCGCAGGGGATGGTGGTGGAGGGAGATCTTTCACTGAATATTTGAGCCATGTGAATTATGGTCTATACAAAAACGAAATAAAAATCACAACACAAAAAATTGTATTCAAATTGAGGGGGTTATTTGATCTTTTCATTTTTCTTTTACAATTTTCTCCAATAGGTGGCGCTTCTGAAACACCATACTTGTTTTTATTTTTATTTTATTTGAGAAAACCCCAAATGTGCTCTGATGGCCTTTCTTCTCCATTTGTCACCTCTGGGAACCTTGAGTCTAGATTTAGGGCTGAAAGTCTCTCTGCTAGGAGCTTTCCAAAATGCATTGCTTTGATTCTGGGAACTCAATAGAAGGAGAACACCTGGATTAAAAAAAGAAAAATTGCAATTGGTTCAAAAAAACCAAATAATGCTTTCCACCCTGTCTTTCTGATAGAAACTTCAGAAAGATTAATTGAATCGTAACTTCTGACGGATTGACTTGTTGATTGGAAGGTTAGTATAGGTTAGTGGTTCTTAACCAGGGGTGATTTTGCCCTGAAGGTGATGTTTGGACACATTTGGTAATGTCTGAACACATTTTTGATTGTCACACTGGACACTCTACCAGCATCTGGTGGAGAGAGGCCAGGGATGCTTCCATAACTCCTACAATGCACAGGTTAGCCCCTCATCACAAATAATTATTAGCCCAAAATGTTAATGGTATAGATAATGAGAAATAAATTCTAATGTAGGTTAAGATTAATATTCAGCATCTCTATGGCTTGAGGCCCTGCTCTGACAGGATTTACAGATACATAAAATTCATATTTTCCTAGGCCAAGACAATCAGTATGGCCCCAGAATTTTTAGAAAAGAGTACCCCAAACCACCTCCCAATCCCTGATCCCCAGAGTCTGATCCTTATAGCCGCTTAGGGAAGGGAGCTAGACTTGGAAGCAATTGGAAGGGCAGTTGATGCAAGGGTCCTTTATTAGAACTGGCATTGAAGAACCCACCTACTCTGAGTCCTGAGTTCAATTCCTCCTCAACTGGTTTCCTTGAAGGTGACTGTACTGGTCATCTTCTCGATCCTTGAGGGGCTGGAAAAACAGCACAGTCATAAGGTCATTTTTTCCATCCTCTATTAATTAATTTGATGCATGTTTATTGAATGTTTTTATATGTGAGAGTTTGGAGTGGGTAGTACTTCATGGTCCTGAGGATGGAAAGAGGAAAAGAAGATGGAGGCTCTGTCTTTTTTCTTTTCTTTTCTTTCTCTTTTTCTTTTTTTTTTTTGAGATGGAGTCTTGCTCTGTTGCCCATGCTGGAGTGCAGTGGCGCAACCGCAGCTCACTGCAACCTCGACCTCCTGGGTTCAAGTGGTCCTCCTGCCTCAGCTTCCTGAGTAGCTGGGACTACAAGTGTGCACCACCATGCCCAGTTAATTTTTTGTGTATTTTTAGTAGAGACAGTTTCGTCAGGTTGGCTAGGCTTGTCTCGAATTCCTGACCTCAGGTGATTCGCCTGTTTCGGCTTCCCAAAGTACTGGGATTACAGGCGTGAGCCATGGCCTGTCTATAGTGAGTGCCCAGCCTGTCGAGAGTTTCTTTGTGTATCCCTCTCAGTGTGTTCTTCAACTTGTGCTCACTAGATCCTGACCTCAGTCTCTGTCAATCCTTCTCTTTAGTTCATCTATTCTACCCAAAGTGATCTCATCATCTGGTATGCTGTTAGCAGTTTCTTACCTGTATAGGATCTTCCAAATAACATGCCCCTCAATCCCAAAGATTGACCCCCTCTAATTACAGAAATGTCTCTTTTATTCTTCATCCCCTTACCTGGTAGAGCTGGTCATTGGGCAACAGAGTCTGCTTGTCTGAAGCTGCACAAAAAAGAAACAGAATCCACACAAGGATTCTGATAAATCAGAATGCATAATAAATTGGGTTATATTCACAAAATAGAATACTGAATAACAATAAGAGTTTTATATACACACAAGAGTATGGATAAAGCACATAAGCATGTTGTTGAGTGAAAGAAGCTACTCACAAGAATACTTAGTATATGAGTCTACTAACATAAAGAACAAAAACAAAAACAAGCAAAGTTAATCCTTGTTGTTAGAAGTCAGGACAATGCTCACTCTTGAGGATGGTTAGTGGCTGGAATGACCACAGGAGGGGCTTCCACGGCATTGGTAATATTGTCTTTCTTAAATTATGTGCTGACTGCATGGGTGTGTTTGCTCTGTAAATTTTTTTTTTTTTTTGAGCCATATGCTTGTGATGCACTTTTCTGTATGTAAGGGTTTACTTAAAATAGGTTTTTTTTTTTTTTTTTTTTTTTTTTTGAGACAGAGTCTTGCTCTGTCGCCCAGGCTGGAGTGCAGTGGCACGATCTTGGCTCATGCAAGCTTCACTTCCTGGGTTCACGCCATTCTCCTGCCTCAGCCTCTGGAGTAGCTGGGACTACAGGCACCCACCACCATGCCCAGCTAATTTTTTGTATTTTTAGTAAAGACGGGGTTTCACCGTGTTAGCCAGGATGGTCTCGATCTCCTGACCTCGTGATCTGCCCGCCTCGGCCTCCCAAAGTGTTGGGATTACAGGCATGAGCCACCATGCCCAGCCAGTATTTTTTTTTTTTTTAACACAGAGGATAAATCAGAGGGAGTTGTATCTTGAGACAGGTGAACATGCTGTGATAACACCAAGTATCCTTTTCTCCTGTCTCAAAGAAATACAGCCTCACCCAACTATGCACATTAGCAAGAGTCACCAACTCAGTCTCTTCTACTGGGTATGTAATGTTAGCAGGAAAGCTGAGGGTCTCAGGTGGTCCCATCTCTCATCTGAGAGCATTCTTTTACCTCTTGACTGGCGAACTCCATCCTGTCCAGCAATGAAGTAGACCCCAACAGCAAGGAAGAAAATGCTGATGACTTCGGCAAAGACAAAGCCCAATATGGTGGCTGCATTTAGTTCAATGCAGTTCTGACACACTGTGGGGAAAAGGAGAGACAAACCTTCAGGGTGTGAAAGTTGTTTTTCCTGGATCTTTTTCTCCTGCCTATCAGCAATAATGCCCCTGTGGAGGGCAGCAGGCTATTCCTTTGTGGGTGGCAGGGCAAGGGAAGGTCCTTGCGCCAAAACTCAATGCATCTTGATGTTCCTCAGTCCCCCAGGATTCCTGGGGAAGCCCATGGAGTATGTGGAACAAAGATGAGATACTCTTCATGCTCCACTGTGCTCTAGTCCTCACTGCTGCTCACCTCATGATCGCCCCTGTCTCCCCAACCCCTTCATTCAACTCAGTTTACAGAAGGTGCTGAATTGCTCGAATGCATGGAGCCCATCCAAAGGTAAAAGTTTTACAGGACTGGCTGTGCTTTTTCAAATAGGGTGAGGGAAGTATCTTATAGTATTTTAAAAGAGGCAAGCTGAAATTAAGAGAGCCGGTGATAATCTCACTGTTGAGGATCTATTTCCACTTTCACTCCAGACAAAAAGCTCACCAGAGCAGCAAATACTGATTAATTTCACGACGAACAGACCAAAGGGGATTACATACTTCTGTAATACACTTGGAGTGTTTTTGACTTGTCCTGTGATCCTTTACACTGATACACCCCTCGAGGATCCTTGGTATTACTTCCCAGATTCCATTTATTTTTATGTGCAGTTAGGATGTCTACCATCTTCCCGTCTTTAAACCATGTGATATTTGTGTTTTTCACATGACAAGTCAGAAGTACCGAACCATCTTCTTGGTTATACACCTTAAGCTTGCGGTTTTCTGAAATGAGAAAAGCCATGGTTCTATTAAGGATCTTGCCTCTGAAATTCTCCCTGCTTCTGCCTACCAGGAGATCATTAGAGTAGTGTTTCACAAACTTCAATGTGCGCATGAATCACATGGGGATCTTGTTAAAATTTCAGGTGCTATTTAGTAGTTCTGGGGAGGGGAGATTCTGCAGTACTAACATGCTCTCAGGTGAGGCCAATATCTGCGTCGGGATGAAGAATAAAAGAGACATTGCTGTAATTAGCAGGGGTAAAACTTTGGGATTTGGGGGCATGTTATTTGGAAGGTACTATACAGGTAAGAAACTGCTAACAGCATACCAGATAATGAGATCACTTTGGGTAGAATAGATGAACTAAAGAGAAGGATTGACAGAGACTGAGGTCAGGATCCCAAGTGACACCAAAACCTGATGGTTCATGGGTCACAGTTTGAGATGTGTCTAGCTACTAGGGTCCTGTTTCTCCTGTAAGAGACCAGTTAAATGCTTAGCTACAGGCAAGCTGCCCAGAGAAGGTTATGTCAGGTCACTGATTTGGTTGACAATAGTGACATCACCTATCTATCCTCATCCTTTCATTCATTCTAAACTGTTCACTCACGTAGGACTACTCTTGTAGGAAGCCAAATTTCCATCAATATTCTGAGTATAGAAAGAAGCCATTTCTCCTACCTTCAAATGATTGGGCCAAAGTACCTGTAAAGACAGAAGAGAGATAGAGTATTAGCTGGGCATGGAGTTGTTCAGATGCCCTGAAGTATTTCCACGGTTATTTAAGGCCAACATGAAGAAAGATCCAAATCCATGAAAATAATAGTATCTATACTTAGTTATCTGGATTGTAGACTAGATCACCCAACTGAATTCAAGGTGATAATAAATAATTTGTCTCATCTTTGTCCTGGTATCCTGGGAGGGTGTTTCTAACCCTTGGAATTTCATGAGTGACAGGAGTGGCTTTGTTATCTGTGGTGGACCCTTAGACCATACCTGAGTTTATGCCATGGCAATGACTCAGGATAGTGCTGGTCAAGACCAACCATATGGTAAGAGGATTGCAGCTTGGAAACTAGTAGTATCAGCCCCAGGAAGGGAACCTAGAGATTGAGATCAGTCAAGTGGTCAATGATTCAATCAATCATGCCTATGTAAAGATACCTCAATAAAAACTTGGTGGAGCTTCCTGGTTGGTGAACCCATCAATGTGCTGGCAGAGTGGGGGAGAGTGCTGGGGGTGATGTGTTCTAATTCCATGGGGAGAAAGCATGGAGGCTGTGTGTTCGGGACCCTCCTGGACCTTGCCCTTTTCATTTAGCTGGTTCTGATTTTATTTTTTAATAAAACTGAAATAGGAAGTACAGCACTTTCTTAAGTTCTGTGAGTTATTCTAGCAAATTATCAATGAGAAGGATCATGGGAATCCTTAAGATTGTAGGCAGTTTGTCAGAAGTGTGAGTGGTCTGGGGTCCCCTGAACTTGTTGCTGGCATTTAAAGTGAGGGCAATCTGGTTGGGAACCATGCTCTTAACCTGTAGGGTCTGACACTAATTTGGAGGGTTAGCATCAGAATTGTATTGTAGTATATGTAAGTAAGGATATTGCCTATCCAGTCGAGAACACTCTGCTCCTTGAGCAGCTAATGCCCTGGCAAGGAGTGGGTGTGCACTATCCAAAGCCTTTAGGCTGAGTTCCTTATAAAATCTTCAGCCTTGGTGATCCTTTTCTTGTAGAAACCCTGGATGTCCCAGGGAAGTTAGTTATTCAATTAGTCCTCAAATCTGTCTTAAAACTCAGAGTTGACTGGGAGCAGCGGCTCATGCCTGTAATCCCAGCACTTTGGGACACTGAGGTGGGCAGATTGCTTGAGCCTAGGAGTTAGAGACCAGCCTGGGCAACATGGTGAAACCCTGTCTCTACAAAAAAAATACAAAAAAATTAGCTGGGCATGGCGGTATGCACCTGTAGTCCCAGCTACTCAGGAGGCTAAAGTGGAAGGAACAGTTGAGCCTGGGAAGTGGAGGTTGCAGTGAGCCAAGATTGCACCACTGCACACCAGCCTAGGTGTCAAAGCAAGACTCTGTCTCAAAAAAACAAAAACTAACAAACAAAAACAAACAAACAAACCTTAGGGTAGTAGAGTTGCATGGTAGACATACTACAGAGATCTGGCACTTGGATTCAATTCAATTAGATTTAATCCAAACATTTAACGAGCACTATTATGACCTCAAATTAGATATTATGAAAGAAAAGAGTGCTGATATGAAGAATCAACTGCTGCTTCCAAAGTTTATGATGGAGTGAAAAAATTAAAACATATATACAATTAATTTAATAGAACATATACATTATCTTTTAGTGCTTATATGACTGCATATGAAAAAAAGGGTAGAAGCTATTAATTTTGACCAAGGGTGAGGGTCAGGGAAAGCTTAAGAGAGGAAATGACATTTGTCTGGGCCCTGAAGAGTAAGCAGGAATATACCAGACAGAGAAAGGCATTCTGAGTAGAAAGAATAGCTGAATAAGATACAGCTTTGAAAAAGGACAAGAGAGGTAGTGTGGCTAGTGGTGGAGTGTGTGTGATAGGGAGAGGTGGTCATGAGTCAAAGTATAATGGAAATAAAAGAAGTGAACCGTCTTAGAACCTCATGCAGGGCTGGATTATCTTTGAACAGTATCCAGTGCAGTGCCTGGAACATAGTAGGAACTTTATTTGTTGAATGAATGTGCAAATGAATAAATGAGCAAATAGGAGAAAAAGCAAGACAAACAGATAAAGAAGTTTCTAACTAGTTATTCTCCTGACCACCTGGTCAGAAGACTGAGAGAAGACAGAGATCCCTCATTCTAAATTGGATTCAGGAAAGGAGATTGCACTGATCGTTGACATAGTTTTTAAAATTTTTTTTCGAGACATCTTTTTTTTTTTTTTTCTTTCTCTGTCACTCAGGCTGAAGTGCAGTGGTGCGATCATGACTCACTGCAGCCTTGAGCTCCTGGGCTCAAGCAATCCTCCCACTTCAGCTTCCCAAGTAGCTGGCATAAGTGCATGCCACCATGCCTGGCTAATTTTTGTAGTTTTTGTAGACACAGGGTATCCCTATTTTGTCCAGGTTGGTCTTAAACTCCTGGGCTCAAATGATCCTCCCTCCCTGGCCTCCCAAAGTGTTGGGATTGTAGCCTTGAGCCACTGTGCCTGGCCCATTGACATCTTTTAATGTTGCATATCTGAGTGAGGTTTCCTTTTAGGACTCAAGACGTCATGTAGCCACATTTCTTTTTTTTTTTTGTTTTTTTTTTTTTTTTTTTTGAGACGGAGTCTCACTCTGTCACAGAAGCTGGAGTGCAGTGGGCACCGTGTTGGATCACTGCAACCTCCATCTCCTGGGTTCAAGCAATTCTCCTGCCTCAGCCTCCTGAGTAGCTGGGATTACAGGCGCCCACCACCATGCCCAGCTAATTTAAAAAATATTTTTAGTAGAGATGGGGTTTTATCACGTTGACCAGGATGGTCTCGAACTCCTGACCTCAGGTGATCCACCCGCCTCGACCTCCCAAAGTGCTGGGATTACAGGCGTGAGCCACCACGCCTATCCCTGCCACATTTCTGGATTGGCTGACATGAGAACTCCCAGACAGTGGAGGAGTTGTTCATGTACACATAGCTCATTATGTGTCCAAGCTGGATCCAGAGCTCAGGTTTTCTACTGCTCAACTCTATGCTCTTTCCACGATATGCAGCCACCTCATCCAGGCTTGAGAGTTGCTCCTCAACCTGTGTTGTCTTTAGCTGACTTTTCCTCCCATTTCTCTCAGAAATAATTCTATTCTAAACTCTCACTGTCCTCTTCAAGTCTCCCAATCGGCCATCACCCAGCTCAGTTTCTGTAGGTGGGATTGCCTCCCACCTGGATTTTTTTAGAACACGGAAGCTGTTATTGTCCTTTCTCCTTTAGCTTCCTTTCCCTTTATAAACCTATCTGTGGCCAGCGCCGTTTGCACTTCCTTTCTCTTGGTCTTACAGGGTAACATTGCCTTCCCCTCTGTGCTCTTGACCCCACTCTTTTTTTTTTTTTTTTCCTTTTTTTTTTTTTTTTTTTGAGACGGAGTCTCACTCTGCCGCCCAGGCTGGAGTGCAGTGGCCGGATCTCAGCTCACTGCAAGCTCCGCCTCCTGGGTTTACGCCATTCTCCTGCCTCAGCCTCCCGAGTAGCTGGAACTACAGGCGCCCACCACGTCGCCCGGCTAGTTTTTTGTATTTTTTAGTAGAGACAGGGTTTCACCGTGTTAGCCAGGATGGTCTCGATCTCCTGACCTCGTGATCCGCCCGTCTTGGCCTCCCAAAGTGCCGGGATTACAGGCTTGAGCCACTGTGCTCGGCCTTGACCCCACTCTTGACTCTGTCCTTCCACCATCAACTCCAGGACCCTGCTCTACTCATCATCTTCTCCTTTAGCTTAGAAATGTGCTCAAGTTTCTCTCACCCTCAGAAACATTTATTCTTAGACTCTACTTCCTCCTCGACCTACCACCCAGTCTTTTCTCCCTCCTCATCCAAATTTCTTTAAAGAATAGTCTACACTTGCTGACCTCATCACCTGACCTTCACTTCTATCAATTTTCACTTGGCTTCCACTCTCAATACCCCACTGAAACTGTGCTAAATCACCCATGATGCATATTCTGCCACATCCCACAGACTTAAACTTTTAAATATATTCTTATATTAGTGGGCTGTCTTTAACATTTTATACTCTTGGTAATTCTCTCCTTCTAGAAGCTCTCTACTCCCTTGGTTTCCAAGGTAGTGCATACATTTGATTATTTCAACTCTTTGATTCTCCTTTTATCTCTTTCCTGGAATTTTTTTTTCTCTAACTGCCCCTTAAAATTGGTGTCCGCACTGTTCCATCTTCAGCCCCCTCTTCCTCATATAGTACTTATGTGACTTCAGCAAATTCCATGATTTTAACTTTCCCAGTATGTCCAGAGTCCAGGCATCAACCCAGTTCATCCACTTCCTGTTGGATATTTCCGACGGAGTATTCATGTAGGCACCTATGCTGTACCATACACTCAGTCTGGCACCATGAAAACTAATCTCTCCAATGAGACTGTGGTTCTGTAGAGCATAAGTGTTTTATTCATTTTTATTTCCTCATGGCATATCACATATTAGGATCTCACCCATCTTTGTTGAGCAGTTGGCCAACTGCCCAACTGAGTGAATGGACGTTTCATAGGTCGACTGCTAACCCCCAGCTCTGAAGTAGGGAACATATACTTTTTCCTTTTAGTTTCCTGGCCTATGCCCTTTTGGGCTGCGTTCAAATCTAAGATGGCGGTAACAGGGTCCTCTCTTTAGCCAGTGAAGTACTCTGTTTGCATTTTTCAGAGACAAGGATTCCTTCTCCTCCATGGGACACTGTTTCTCTCTAGCAGAGAACAGTTAAGAGGCTCCATTTTGCCCTTTTTTGAACTCTAAGGTGACAGCAGAGGTAGACTCAAGGTTAGGGATCCCAATATCCCTGTCTCATTAGTGATGGGCTCTTCCCTTGAGCCCTTCCCCAGGCTGCCAGACCCCTAGTAGGCCCTTACCTTGAAGAAGAATGATAGCTAGGATGAAGCCAGTCAGGCCCTTCCCCTGTTCCATGTCAGTCTCTGTCCTCTGGCAAAAGCACGGAGCAGCCCTTAGCAGCAAGCCAGCCTGTGCAGCAGCTAGACTGGCTCCACCCATCACCGTTCCGGCTGGGGCCCTTGAGAGAAGGCAAGAACCCAGAGCCTCCACCCTCTGCTGCAAGTGTGGGTAGCAGGGGCCTCAGCAGGGCTGCAGGTGCAGATGCCTTTTATTTTTCCGTTAAGGAGGGTGGAGGTGGTGGGGAAGGAGAGGGAGAGAGTGCTGGATTCCCACTCAGAGACTCATCTTGCACAGGGAACTGCAATGGATGCTGGGTGGGAGATGGTACTGGGACCATTTCTTCATGAGGGGGATAAATGTCCCTGTCATTAGTTGTTAGGATTGTAGCCAGTTGTTACTTGTTGTTAGTTGTTATTGCTATAGGTAATGAATTTAGGAGGAACTCTCAGCTACTTGGGGCCGGACCTCTGAATGGAAAGCCACCTCAGTCCAGGCCTTCATTCGGGAATTTTTTTCACTTTTTTTTTTTTCTTTTAATTTTAAGACAGAGTTTCACTTTGTTGCCCAGGCTGGAGTGCAGTGACACTGTCTCAGCTCACTGCAACCTCCGCCTCCTGGGTTCAAGCGATTCTCCTGCCTCAGTCTCCTGAGTAGCTGGGATTACAGGCACACGCCACCAAATTTTTGTATTTTTAGTAGAGACGGGGTTTCACCATGTTGGTCAAGCTGGTCTCAAACTCCTGACCTTGTGATCCGCCTGCCTCAGCCTCCCAAAGTGTTGGGATTATAGGCGTGAGACACGGCACCTGGCTTCACTGTTCTTTTGAGATCATGGAATAGGTGCCTGGAAGGGAATAGGTGGAACAATTCTGAGGACAGGCCAGCACATTTTCAGGGGCCAGAGGCTGGACTGAATGTCTAGGATCTCAGGCCCCTGTCTCCCTCAGCTAGTCAGTCAGTGAGCCAGCAAAAATGTGCAGAGCTCCCATTATGTGCCAGGCATAAGATACAGCAGTGAGCAAGACAGGCATGACTCTGTTCCCAGGTAAGTGACAGTCTAACTGCAGCAGTGTGAAGAGTTTCAGATCCTCGTAGGCCACAGGGGAAAAACGTCCATTTGTCTCCCCGGGAGGCTCAATATTGCCTGTGAGTCAATTATATTATTATTAATAACTACCCCTTATTGAGCACATATGATGTGTGAGGCACCATGCAAACATCTTGTTTGAATCCTTATAATGGTGCTAATGGAATAAGACTGAAAAATTTCATGGCTGGCCCCGGCCCCACAGGTAGGCAGTATTGGACCCAGGATTCAAATCTCTGGCTGGGGTCCCTAAAGCCCAGCCTCCCACTGACAAGAAGCTGCTAGAGCTGGTGTCCCTGGCTGCCTAGTGAAGGGTCCTGAGAAAGATCAACCTCCATGAGAAGTATAGCTGCTACGGCTTGCGCTATGGGGCCGACGGCTTCTCTCAAGGGACTTCAAGATGCGGCGGTTTTTAGGTGGTGGGTAAATGTAGTTGCATTGTCAATAGGGACGCTAAAGTTCATGCTACCTTCTCCATGTTCTCTACCAGCTCCCTGCTCAGAGATAGAGCAATTTACAACTGCTTCCTTCCTACCCTACCCCTAGCCCACCCCCACCCTGACAATTTCCCATCATCAACGGCAGAAAGCAGAGAAGCAGACATCTTCTAGTTCCTCCCCCACTCTTCTCTTTCCGGTACCTGTGAGTCAGCTGGGGGAGGGCAGCTCTCACCAAGGCTGATAGTTCGGTGACCTGGCTTTATCTATTGGATGAGTTCCACTGGGAGATGGAACATAGCATGTTTCTATCTGGCCTGGTACTGGCTACCCTTCTCTCCCAAGGTAAGGCTACTCCAGGTGGGTGGGGGAAGGGACCTGAGAGGGACATTACTGTTGGGAGTGAGGCCCACTTGAAAGTGTTTCTTGCCAGGCATGGTGGCTCACACCAGTAATCCCAGAACTTTGGGAGGCTGAAGTGGGAGGATCCCTTGAGGCCAGGAGTTTGAGACCAGTCTCAGCGACACGATGAGACTCTATCTTTACCAAGAACAAAAGAATGAGCCAGGCGTGGTGGTGCACCGCTGTAGTCCCAGCTACTTGAGAGGCTGAGGCAGGAGGGTCACTTGAGTCTGGGATTTCAAGGCTTCAGTGAGATGTGATCATGCCACTGCCCTCCAACTTGGGCAACCCCACGAGACCTTGTCTCAAAAAAAAAAAAAAAAAAGTGCTTCTCGGTGCTAGCTTCAATTCACCAGGCACCCCAGGGTGTCAGGAGGGCAGGGCCAGGATGTAGCATAGAGTCTGGGAAACAGGCTCTTGGCTTTGACTGACTCCAGCCACGGGTGCATGTGGGCCTAGAATGTCTCTCAGAAGGCCTTAGGCCAGAGATCTGTAGGAAATAGCTCAGTATGTATGTACCTGAATCTGGGACTGGCCATGGGAGCACAACTTCCTGCACTACTCCTTTTAGGGCTGATGGCCTCTGGAATCAGGACTTTTGTTCGTTTGGCCATGATTATGTCACCCCTGGAGGCATGTCCTAGCACTCATGGGACTGCTTTAAGGCAGAAGTTAACTTTAGGTTGAGCAGGAGGGAGGGAAGATTTGAGGGGTTGTTACATGGGAGGATTTTAACTCATCTCAGTTTGCCAATTTCAGTTTTAAAATGGAAAGTCCCATGTCCCAGAAACCCCTTCAATGCTAAGCAAACTGGGTCCAATGGTCACCTGATAGTCGACTGCACTAGGACACTCAGGATTTCCACTGGAGACAGATCCCTGAAGAGGACGTGACTGTAGGATGTGAAACATTTGATGTGCTTGTGTCTCCCTGAGCATACATGCATACTCTTCCAACCTGCTTCAGAAGTGTGAGCAGCAGCTATTTCAGGGTTTTTTAGAAGATGCTCTTGTATCCAAATTTGTGACTGAGTGTGAAGCCCAGGATGAATGAATGTAGACTCCACTTTTCCGTGTTTGGAGGCATAGACTGTAGTGCCTCTGTGGCCTGTGGAGATGTGCTCAGGCTTTCAAAGGAACTCACTGCATCTGGAATGTTGCTGCACCCACCTCCAGCCCTAAAAGTCTCCCACAACACCTGACTTGTGAGGAGCTCTAGGGATGGATTCAATAAATTTTTTTTTCCTGTTCTCCTCCTTCTAACCAAGGGTGGAAAACTGTACATGGGATTTGCCCTGGTCCCCTTCTGGACCACTTGGCTGGTAATTCAGGAACTGATAAACCAGCTGATCTCCATCCACAGCCATCCCTGACCCTGGGAAAGGCTTCAGTATTGAGAGCCCCACTTTCTTGGTTGTCAATGGAGCAGGGGCAGTGAGGAACGATGAGGACAAGAAGCTGAAGTGGGAGTGTTATAGATGGCTGGAAAGTAGAATTAGATGTTTCCTTGAAGAAAAAATGCAGACGTTTCCAACCAAGGAATGTTCTTCTGTCTTTCCACATCTTCTGGGTGCTTCAGTGGTCCGTGCTCCCCCTACTCCTCTCAGTGGTCTGGAATCCTTTCCAGGAAAGTGCTTGGATCAACCCTGCTCTGAGGGGTCCTCTTTTGCACCAAGGCCCCAAGACCTGTCCTCTGCTTGAATGGCATCCTCATGTCCCCTTTGACCCCTGCAGTTGGTGGGAAACTTTCTGAAGGCTTTTTCTTGTGACTTCTGTCTCTCTTGATAGAAACCATAAACTGTCCTGGACCAGGAAAATGGTCTCTGTTAAGTATGAGCTTCCGCAGAACAAAGGGCTTGGTGCAGACCAAAGAGCTATCTCCAATTGTGATATTTTTTCCCCTTTAGTGAGCCCCTTCAAGATACCTGTAGAGGAACTTGAGGACAAAGTGTTTGTGAGATGCAATACCAGTGTCACATGGGTAGAGGGAACGGTGGGAACACTGCTCACAAATAATACAAGACTGGACCTGGGAAAACGCATCCTGGACCCACGAGGAATATATAGGTGTAATGGGACAGATATACACAAGGACAAAGAATCTACTGTGCAAGTTCATTATCGAAGTATGTGCTTCCTGAACCTTTTGGGTTGGAATGGATGGGGCTTCTGGACGTGAGAACTTTCTGGCTAGAGAGGGATGTGGTGAGCCTATCTGTTCTCTAAACAAAGTGAGGCCACTCTTGTAATGGTACGAGCCAGATTTGGGGACCTTCAAAGTGGAAGAGAGAGCTTAACTCAGCAAGACAGAGCAGTAGGGGTCATGTTGCTGCAGCCTCGGTTGGGTGAGAGGTTTGGCCCACCACCTTGTTCAAGGTCCCCCACAAAGCTGAGATTGCTTCTTGGCTCTTCTCAGGGATTCCTTGGGATGCAGGGTGGAGGAAGGTGTGGCAAGGCCATCACCAGGCCTTTCTCCCAGAGTCTTATTGAAGTTTGGGTTTTAGCATGAGAGATCTAAGTGTTGCCCTAGGAGGCAGAGATGATTCCTGATCTTAAAGGCTCTCAACCTCTCCTCTCTCCTCCCTTCCCCCACAGTGTGCCAGAACTGTGTGGAGCTGGATCCAGCCACCCTGGCTGGCATGATTGTCACTGATGTCATTGCCACTCTGCTCCTTGCTTTGGGAGTCTTCTGCTTTGCTGGACATGAGACTGGAAGGCTCTCTGGGGGTTAGTGGAAGAGCTGAGCGTGTGTGTGTGTGTGTGTGTGTGTGTACCAGTGAACTTATGCACCAGTTAAGGAATGGGGCTGGTGGTAGGTTTAGTCTCAGCTGGGAGTTACTTTTGCAATCTTCTAAAGACTCCTAGAACTTTGACTGTTGAGAGAACTTGTGTGTTCATATCACTCATGCAGACTTCTGAGGGTGTGGGAGGGTGGATCTCACTGTCCCATCTGCTAGGCCGTTGATGTCTCTCTCTGGTTCTTCTAGCTGCCGACACACAAGCTCTGTTGAGGAATGACCAGGTCTATCAGGTGAGCCTTGAGGGGAAGGAGGGCTGACACTGAATGCTGTTTGAACGTGGGAAGGGTCCTACTGTGGAGTTCATCGCTGGGTGTGACTGGAGAGGTCAGACAGGAACTCTCATCGTCGGGGCCTGCTGGGGCCCTTCCTCCAAGAATTCTAACCCTGCCTCCTGACCGTTTGCTCTTCTCCTCTCTTAGCCCCTCCGAGATCGAGATGATGCTCAGTACAGCCACCTTGGAGGAAACTGGGCTCGGAACAAGTGAACCTGAGACTGGTGGCTTCTAGAAGCATCCATTACCAACTGTACCTTCCCTTCTTGCTCAGCCAATAAATATATCCTCTTTCACTCAGCAGGTGCCTGGACTTCTTAAGGCTCCTGGGCAAGGCGTGGGAGTTGTCCTGATTTGTCTGGGATCTCGCCCTCCTACCTTTCTGTTCCTTCCTTCATCTCCTTCCTTCCTCTGCCCCACACAGACAGTGTGTTGGGCGACTCTCGCCACATCCTGGCTGTCTGGTGTTTCTAGCTCACAGGGCTCCCTGGGTGAAGGGTCTGCGCCACCACATTCCCACAGTTACTTGTTGACTCCAGTCCCTATCACAACCCTTTTAGGGTTTTGGCTGCCTCATCCAGCCGAGGGCAGGCTGCTGTGTTCAGGAGCCCAGCCGCAGAGAGTTTTCCATGACGTCATGAACGGGGGTGGCAGAGACAACAAGAGGCCCTGGGACTAGTTTCTCACCAAGACTCAGAGGGTGTGTGTGACAAAGTCCCACTGCTACTAAGGGGATGACCTCAACTCTATGGCCCTGCTGACCAGGTGCCACTAGCTGTAAGGAGGTCTTACCTAAGCCCCTTTCGTATCCCCTTCCTCTGTATCATAGGCACCATTTTAGCTTCCTTTCGCCAGGACCTGTTCCTGGCTTGCTCCTGCCTTCTGCATTATAAACTGGGATCAGAAACCGTTCACCAATTAAAGCACATTATCCTGCTCCATCTACCTGGGAAACAGGAGTTTGAGACAGTTTTTTTTTGTTTTTGTTTTTTTGTTTTTTGAGATGGAGTCTCACTCTGTTGCTCAGGCTGGAGTGCCGTGGCATGATCTCGGCTCACTGCAACCTCTGTCTCCTGGTGTCAAGTGATTGTCCTGTCTCAGCCTCCCGAGTAGCTGGGATTACAGGCATGTGCCACCAAGTTCAGCTAATTCTTGTATTTTTAGTAGAGACAGGGTTTCATCATGTTGGCCAGGCTGGTCTCAAACTCTTGTCCTCAAATGATCCACCCACTCAGCCTCCAAAAGTGCTGGGATTACAGGCATGAGCCACTGCACCTGGCTGAGACAGGGATATTTTCAATAGATGCCATCTTCTATTACTTCTAATAGTAGTGGTTCTAGGCTGGGCACAGTGGCTTATGCATATAATCCCAGCACTTTAGGAGACAGAGGCAGGGGGATCGCTTGAGCCTAGGAGTTCAAAACCAGCCTGGGCAACATAGCAACATCTTGTCTCAACCAAATAAATAAATAAATAAATAAATAAATCAGCTGGATGTAGTGGTGGGCACCTGTAGTTGTAGCTATTTGGGAGGCTGAGGTGGGAGGATTGCATGAGGCCAGGAATTGGAGGCTGCAGTGAGCTATGATTGTGCCACTGCACTCTGGCCTGGGCTACAGAGTGAGACCCTATCTTAAAAAAATAGCCATGCTTCTGAAACTTTGGAGGCCTGAGGGATTTATTAAAAATATAAACGCTGCTGGGCGTGGTGGCTCACACCTGTAATCCCAGCACTTTGGGAGGTTGAGGTGGGCAGATCACAAGGTCAGGAGATTGAGATCATCCTGGCCAACATGGTGAAACGCTGTTTCTACTAAAAATACAAAAATTAGCTGGGCATAGTGACACACGCCTGTTATCTCAGCTACTTGGGAGGCTGAGGCAGGAGAATTGCTTGAACCCGGGAGGCAGAGGTTGCAGTGAGTTGAGATTTCGCCACCACACTCCAGCCTGGTGACAGAGTGAGACTCGGTCTCAAAAAAAAAATTAAAATAAATAAATAAATTAATTAAATAAAAAAAGTGCTAGAGATGTCCTCTAGGCAGGTTGTTTCCAGGTGATTCTGAAACAGCCCAAATTCAGAGAGTCTCTGGTTTAGAGGAAGAATTGAGGCCACTTTCTCTCCTATGTCCTTTATGCCTGTTCCTCCTGGATCCCAGAGGGGATTCCTTCTTTTGTTCTCTGATTACACAAATAATTTAAAGAGCCTCTGGAAAGTTTAATGACTCAGAATTTCCTAGACCTGGATTCCCAAAGGAGAAAAGAATTAGTAACCACATAGCCAGAGAATTGGATGATTCTGCCCACCATCTTCTCAAGATACATAGAGACCCTAATTTCGTGAGAGACAGAACGAATGTCTAATTCACATGTTTCATTCATAGTTCTGAGTTATCCCTATCCTTTTTATCCCTATTCCTGCAGTTGTCCTAACCCAAGATCCTACTTTCCCATTGGATTCTCTCTACCTTGATCATCCCTTCCATGGCTTGTGTTTAACCAACACTCTGGATCCTTCACGTTCCACACACTCATAATACCTTGTATTCCTCAAATTCTTTTACATCCCTCATTCCCCAGTTCTCAACACTGGCTGCACATTGGAATCTCCTGGGAGCTTTAAAAACACTGGTGCCTGGTCAGGTGCAGTAGTTCATGTCTGTAATCCCGGTACTTTAGGAGGCTGAGGTGGGTGGATCACTTGAGCTCAGGAGTTCGAGACCAGCCTGGGCAATACTGGAGAAACTCCATCTCTACAAAAATACACAAAAAAATTAGCTGGTGTGGTGATGCGCACCTGTAGTCCCAGACACTTAGGACACTGAGATGGGAGGATCAGCTGAGCCTGGGGAGGTCAAGGCTGCAGTGGGCCATGATTTCACCACTGCACTCCAGCCTGGGCAACAGAGTCAGACCCTGTCTCAAAAAAGAAAACAGAAACAAGAAACAGTCATGCTAGCTGAGTGTGCTGGTGTGCACCTGTAATCCTAGCTACTCGGGAGGCTGAGGCCAGAGGATTGTTTGAGTCCAGGAGTTCAAAGATGGAGTAGTGATCTCCACACCTGGCAAATTTTTAAGTTTTTTTTTGGTAGAAACAGGATCTTGCTTTGTTACCCAGACTGGTCTTGAGTTCCTGGGTTTGATAGATTTCACCAGTGATGTTACCTACATCTGAAGTGATCCTTCCTCTTCAGCCTCCTAAAGTGCTGGGATTTACAGGCATGAACTATCACACCAGGCAAGGTGAAACTTTTTTTTTTTTTTTTGACGGAGTCTCACTCTGTCACCCAGGTTGAAGTGCAGTGGCCTGATCTTGGCTCACTGCAACCTCTGCCTCCCAGGTTCAAGTGATTCTCCTGCCTCAGCATCCTGAGTAGCTGGGATTACAGGTGCCCACCACCATACCTGGCTAATTTTTGTATTTTTAGTAGAGACAGGGTTCTACCACATTGGCCATGCTGGTCTTAAACCCCTGACTTCAGGTGATCTGCCGGCCTTGGCCTCCCAAACTGCTGAGATTACAGGCATGAGCCACCGTGCCTGGCCCAAAACGTTTAAAGGGAGTTGTTTTAGCTACTCTAAGTCCATTTTAATTGGCTCCTCAGTTACTACAAAAATGCCTGCTGGGATTTTGATCAAGATTGTATTGCATTTCTAGATCAATTTGGGGAGAATTAACATCTTAACAATATTGAGTCTTTTCATACATGAACATATATTTTGCCAGATTTTTGACAGAATCTTGCTCTGTTGCTCAGGCTGGAGAGCAGTGGTGTGATCTCGGCTTACTGCAACCTCCACCTCCTGGGCTCAAGTGATTCTTCTGCCTCAGACTCCCAAGTAGCTGGGATTACAGATGTCCATCACTCCATCTGGCTAATTTTTGTATTTTTTGTAGAGATGGGGTTTCACCATGTTGGTCAGTCTGGTCTTGAACTCCTAGCCTCAAGTGATCTGCCTACCTCGGCCTCATAAAGTTTTGGGATTACAGGTGTGAGCCACCATGCCTGCCAATTTTGTATGCCTGTTACTAGGTGCATAAACATTTAGAATTGCTATATTCTCTTGACTCCTTTGTCATTGTGACATGACATGATATCTGTCTTTATTCCAGGTAACATTCTTTGGTCTTTGAAGTATGTCTTTGATGTTAATATATGATTTTCTTTTGATTAGTGTTAGCATGGTATGTTCTTTTCTATTTCTTTTATTTTTTTCTTTGTGTTTCATTTTATCTTTGTGTTTTTATTGTTATATCTTCAAGCCCACTAATCTAATCTTTTCTTCTGTAATATCAAATCTGCTGTTAGATATAGCCAATGCATTTTTTTTCTTTTCTTTTTTTCTTGAGACAGAGTCTCCCTCCGTGGCCCAGGCTGGAGTGCAGTGGAGCAATCTTGGATCACTGCAACATATTCTCCTGCCTCAGCCTGCAGAGTAGCTGGGATTACAGGCACTCACCACCACACCCAGCTAATTTTTGTATTTTTTAGTAGAGACGGGGTTTCGCCATGTTGGCCAGGCTGGTCTTGAACTCCTGATTTCAGAACTCCAGAACTCCTGATCTGCCTGCCTTGGCCTCCCAAAGTGCTGGGATTACAGACATGAGCCACCATGCCCGGCCAGATATGGCCAATGCATTTTTTTCCCCCTCTCAGATATCATAGTTTTCATCTCTACAAGTTTGACTTGGGCCTTTTAAAAAAATGTTATTCATGTTGCTATTTAACATGTTCAATGTTTCCTTTACAGTAGTGCTCCCTTATCTGCTGTTTTGCTTTCTTTGGTTTTAGTTACCCATGGTCAACTGAGGTCTGAAAATATTAAATGAAAAACTCCAGAAACAAACAATTTGTAAGTTTTAAGTTGTATGCCACTTGGAGTAGCATGATGAAATCTCCCATTGCCCTGTTTTGTCCCACCTAGGAAGTGAATCATCCTTTTTTCCAGTATATCCACACTGTCTATGCTACCTTCCCTTATTCACTTAGTAGCTGTCTCGGTTATCAGATTAGCTGTCGTGCTGTGACAGTGCTGTGCTCATATAATCCTTATTTTACTTAATAATGACCCTAGAGGGCAGGAGTAGTGATGCTGTCATATGATCACAATTATTCTGTTTTATTATTATTGTTGTTAATCCCTTACTGTTCTTAATTTATAAATTAAACTTTACTGTATGTATGTATGTATAGGAAAATCATAGTATATGATGGAGTTTGCTATAATCTGATTTCAGGCATACACTGAAGGTCTTGGACTGTATCCCCCATAGATAAGGGAGGACTACTGTAGCTTCTTCAACGTATAGAATCACTTGTTTAATATCTTTGCCTAGTAATTCTATCATCTATATTATTTCTGGATTGGTTTTGATGAATTGATTTTTCTCCCTCATTCCAAGTCCCATTTTCTGGTTTCTTTGCCTGTCTGGTAAGTTTTGGTTAAATGCCAGAAATCATAAAATTAAGATGCTACATATTTTTGTGTTCCTATACATTTCCTTGAGCTTTGTTCTAGGATGCAATTACTCACTTGGAAAGAGTTTGATCTTTTGGGCCTTGCCTTTAAGCTTCCTTAGGTAGGACCAGTACAACGTTTATGCAGGGTTCATTTCTCCTCATTATTGAGGCAAAACCCTTCCGAACGTTCTTCCCCACACTCCCTGAATTATGAGGGCACAGGAGCTTTTATTATTACTATTTTTTGAGACAGAGTCTTGCTCTGTCACTCAGGTTGGAGTGCAGTGGTACGATCTCGGCTCACTGCAACCTCCGCCTCCTGGGTTCAAGCGATTCTCCTGCCTCAGCCTCCCAAGTAGCTGGGATTACAGGCACCTGCCACCACGCCTGGCTAATTTTTGTATTTTTTGTAGAGACAGGGTTTTGTCATGTTGGCCAGGCTGGGCTTGAACTTCTGACCTCAGGTGATCCGCCTGCCTCAGCCTCCCAAAGTGCTGGGATTACAGGTGTGAGTCACTGCACCTGGCCACACAGGAACTCTTTCTGGCCTTGTATGAGCTCCAAGGACTATTCTCTCTAATCTTTTCAAGTGGTTTTTAAATTTGGCATCTTGTACTTTTTTCATATGCACACACTGCTCACTACTCAGCTGAAGATTTGAGGGGCCTCTGCAGATCTCTGGAGTTGTCTCTGAGGGCGTCTCTGTCCTCTATTGTACTCTCTTTTATAAACTCTAGAAACCTTGGCCTGTAATCTCTGTCTCTTCACCTCAGTGCTCTGCTCATCTGTGCTCTGCTTGGGTTCTCCTGCCATGAACCATAGGTTGGGAACTCTCTCCAGGCTGTAAGCTGGGGCAACCCTAGGGCTTCCCTTGTTTTTTTCCCACCTCTCAGAGATCACTGTCTATTTTTGCCTGAAATCCAATGTCTTAAAAACTATTATTTTCATCTATTTTATCTCATGTCTTAATTGTTTCATGCAGAAGGGTAAATTCAATTCCTGATACTCCAACTAGGCCAGAGGCAGAAATTGAGCTCCTCTTCTATACTCTTAATCTTTCCTTTATTCTGTATTCCTCCTTTCCACTGTTTCCCTCCTATGCACTGCATTCAACTGCAATGTGGTGTTCCTTCTATAATGTGTATCCCTCCTGTCCTCTGCATCCCATATGTAATCTATAGCCTCCTCATCTGCTTATTTTTCTCACTTCAGCATCTACATTTATCCTGCACTACTCTGCCTCTGTCCAAGTAGGAAACCTTCTCAGGATTTCAACTCCACTTCCAACTCTTCCACCTGTCATTCCAAGGATATTTGCTAGGACATCTCTGCCCATGATGTCAGTAAGCAACAGGTACCTGTGGGATCGGACTTCATAAATAAAACCAATGTTCAGGGCTAGAAATTCTTTATTTAAAATTTTTTAATTTCCATAGGTTATTGGGGAACAGGTTGTGTTTAGCTACATGAGTAAGTTCTTTTTTTTTTTTTTTTTTGAGATGGACTCTGTTGCCCAGGCTGGAGTGTAGTGGCATGATCTCAGCTCACTGCAACCTCCACCCTCTGAGTTCAAGCGATTCTCCTGCCTCAGCCTCCCAAGTAGCTGGGATTATAGGCGCCTGCCACCACACCTAGCTAGTTTTTTGTAGTTTTAGTAGAGACGGGGTTTCATCATCTTCACCAGGCTGGTCTTGAACTCCTGACTTCATGATTCACTCCCAAAGTGCTGGGATTACAGGCGTGAGCCATCGTGCCGGGCTATGAGTAAGTTCTTTAGTGGTGATTTGTGAGATTTTGGTGCACCCATCATCTGAGCAGTACACACTGTACCCAATTTGTGGTCTTTTTATCCCCAACCCTGAGTCTCCAAAGTCCATTGTGTCATTCTTATGCCTTTGCATCCTAATAGCTTAGCTCCCACTTATGAGAGAGAATATATGATGTTTGGTTTTCCATTCCTGAGTTACTTCACTTAGAATAATAGTCTCCAATCTCATCGAGTAGAATAATAGTCTCCAATCTCATCGAGGTCGCTGTGAATGCCATTAATTCATAATTCATTCCTTTTTAGGGCTGAGTAGTATTCCATCATATATATGTGTTGTGTGTGTACACATATACATGTATATATATATGTATACGTGTGTGTACATATATACATGTATATATGTATACGTGTATATGTGTGTGTGTATATATATGTATATACATATACACACACACATACACACATACATACACACATACTCCACAGTTTCTTTATCCACTCATTAATTGATGGGCATTTGCGTTGCCTCCATGTTTTTGCAGTTGCTAATTGTGCGGCTATAAACACGCGTGTGCAAGTATCTTTTTCATATAATGACTTCTTTTCCTTTGCATAGATACCCAGTAGAGGGATTGCTGGATCAAATGGTAGTTCTACTTTTAGTTCTTTAAGGAATCTCCATGCTGTTTTCCATAGTGGTTGTACTAGTTTACATTCCCACCAGCAGTGTAGAAGTGTTCCCTGTTCACCACATCCACTCCAGCATCTTTTTTTTTTTTAAATTTTTCGATTATGGTCATTCTTGCAGGAGTAAGGTGGTAATGCATTGTGGTTTTGCTTTACATTTCTCAGGGCTAGAAATTCTTAGCTAAAGAGGGAATTAAGAGACCTGTTGTTCTGGTCGGCTCTAAATTTGGGAGGAGGAATATGGGATTAGGGTAAATAGAACCCCTGAGTCCATAGCCTGTTGAGTGAACAGGGTGTGATGATGCAGTGATAGTTATACTGCATTGTTGGAATTGTCTCTGAGTTATTAGGGTTTCCCTGGCTTCTCAGCATCACCTCCAATTCTTCCATTTTGAGGTATTCTTAAATAAAATAAGTGTTCAGGGTTAAATAGCTCGAGAACTCATTGAGAAAAGTTGGGAAATATTTTTGTCATTATATCTAGTTGCTTGTACTTTACAGGACCAAGGAATGGGCAAATGCCAGGAGGGCAGAACTCTGTCTCCTAATCATGTCCCAGCTCTGGGATGGGGCCAAGACTTGTACCAGGGATGTCTGAAGGAACCAAGAGTCAACATATCTGAAAAGGGACGCTTGGTTTTCAGACAGCATCCCTTTCTGAATAATCTATAACTATGGATTCGCCCAGTAAAGAAAGCTCTTACCTCTTCTCTTTCCACACCAAACTTTTTCTCTTATTCTCTACTGCAAACCAAAGTACCTTTGCCTAGGATGAGGTTGATTTTAGCTGGCTGTTCCTAGACATCAATCCAAGCCAAACAGTTGGAGGAATAGCAGGTTCCTTTGAGTAGGGACGCTGTGCTTGCAAGTTTTCAGTATGTTCATTTTGATTATTTTTCTATCTATGTTAGTAATATCTGTATTTCCCATCGATATCTTATTGGTCTTCTGTGGAAGTTCCATCAGCATCATCTTCAAGGTCAGTTCATGTCAACATTTATTGAGGATATATTATGAACTAGGCTCTGAACTATGTAGGAGCTAGTACATCAAAGAAAAATGCAGATTCTGTCCTCATATCTAGTAGTGAAAAAATTCATCCATCCATCATCTATTCATCCATTCATCCACTCATCATCCATCCATCCATTCACCCATCCAGCCATCCATTATCATCCATCCTTTCAATAAACATACAGATACATCTAATATGATGGTAGGAATATGACAGAGTTATAAACAGAGTTACAGAGTTGTTTGGCACCAAGAAGTAGCAGCTTTTAGCCTCATCTGAGAGGGATTTTGAAAACTTCCTGGAGGAAATCATCATCTGTTTAGTTTTGATGCGTGAATAGAAGTCATGTGAGAAGTGGAGGCAAGGTGAGTCACGCCACAGCTCAAGGCCTGGATCCACAACATCACCCATAGATTAGGGATAGGCTGGCCACTTGAGGCCTTCTAGACTTTGTCTAGGAATGAGCTCAACGTCTCCCAGGCCTGGCGTCACGCGCTGCCCTTCACCAAGGTCTTTGCCACCTACTGCCCTTTGCGCATGCAGTATGTATGTGGCAGCGCGCTGCAGCTGCAGGGCTACTGGCCTGCGTACTCTGAGGACCAGCAGCGTGACCTCGCCCTGGATCTGGTGCTGCCACAAGGCCCAGACCACTTCAGCTGGGCATCATCTGACTTTGCGAACTCTAGGCCTTAGAGGAGGCCCCAAGTTGTGGTCGCCAGGCCCAGGAGGCAACTGCACAGTGGAGAGGGAGCCGGGGTGCACAGGGAAGTAGGTCCCTACTATTAACCAGGAGTTTGGGGTCCTCTCCTGAAGTAGGCAAGAACTGCACTTCTCTTTCTCTCCTGATTCTTGGTTTTCCTTTGAGTCATCTGGAGCTGCCTTCTCATCAGGTGCACTCTTCATGGGAAGCAACTTTTGCCCCCACTTCCTCTGGGCACAAGGAGTAAGTTCTGCTAAATTAAATTAAATGTGTTCCAGGCTGGGCGCGGTGGCTCATGTCTGTAATCCCAGGACTTTCGGAGGCTGAGGTGGGCAGATCACCTGAGGTCAGGAGTTTGAGACCAGCCTGACCAACATGGTGAAACCCCTTCTCTAGTAAATATACAAAAATCAGCTGGGCATGGTGGGTGCCTGTAGTCCTAGCTACTTGGGAGGCTGAAGGGGGAGAATCACTTGAACCTGGGAGGTGGAGGTTGCAGTGAGCTGAGACTGTGCCACTGCACTCCAGCCTGGGTGACAGAGCAAGACCCTGTCCAAAAAAAAAAAAAAATTAAATTTGCTCCAAAATGCTGTAATTTAGTGAACTGCAACCTCCTTTTTTCTTTTCTTGTTGTTCTTTTTTTTAATTGTATGATTCCATTTATTTAAAGCTGAAAAACTAGCAAAACTAGTCTATGGTGATAGAGGTCAGAATAGGGGATACTTTGTAGGGAGGATTTGACTGGGATGTAACCTCATTTAATATGTAAACAAACTACAATCTGACCTGAGAGTATATTTTTGTAAGAAGAAAGGAAGTCTCCTCCAATCATAGCAGCCAGCTTTCAGTCAGGGGCAGACTGTAGACTAATCAGATGTGTCTAAATTAGGCAAAGGCTGATCTATAACCGATCAGGCTATATCCAATACCATTTCCTTTTTCTGTTTATAAACACTACTTGTCCACTGTTGCTGGGTGGAGGTCTCTGAGACTCTCTAATATAGCTCTCTCATTTAATGAGGTGAGTTTAAATCAGGTCTTTTTGTAGTGAACTGTGGCCCTAATCAACATCATCTCCTGAACCAAGACTGACCAGCTGGACTCAAATGCTATTGAACTATGTTTATTGCATGGACTTTGAGTTGTTTGATTTTGACTAGTTGTTTGTGGAAACTCCTGATAAGGAGTGTACTTCAGTTTCTTGGCATTGTCCACTCATAGTCATCATAATAGTCTCCCTGACTGGGTGCGGTGGCTCACCCCTGTAATTCCAGCACTTTGGGAGGCCAAGGCAGGCAGATCACTTGAGGACAAGAGTTCAAGACCAGATTGACCAACATAGTGAAACTCCAACTCTACTAAAACTACAAAAATTAGCCGGTTGTGGTGGTGGGTGCCTGTAATCCCAGCTACTTAGGAGGCTGAGGCAGGAGAATTGCTTGAACCCAGGAAGAGGAGGTTGCAGGGAGCCAAGATTGTACCACTGCATTCCAGCCTGGGTGACAGAGCGAGACTCCATCTTAAAAATAATAAAAAATAATAATAACAATAATAGTCTCTCTGAAATGTTGCTTCCCCTGGGAAGTCTTAAGTGCTCCTATGCAGTCATTCTTTATACATTAACTGGTCTATTAGGGTTAGAATAACAAAAACATGAAGAAAGCAGCACAAAGAATCATCCAACTAAGGTGAAGTTGTGAATTGTGAGTTCAATATTGAAACAAAACAAGTCCATTATGATGGTGATGGAAAATGGGGTCAAGGGCCAAAGTTTTGGTCAATCTCTCAAAATTGAGATGCTGACCAAAAGGCAGAAATGTTTAAATTAAATTTGGCCCAAAGCTGCTGGCGTATCTGTTGAACTGCAACCCAACTTTGTATTTAAGTCAGCTACCTCCCAACTGAGACCATATTCTTGCAACAAACAGCTGAATCTCAGCAAGTCACAGCTGCTGTACTTTAACCAGTCACAGGCTGCCAACTGATCAGACCATGTCCATATAAGGCAAATGCTGAGCTGTACCCCATCAAACTGTTTGTGTGTATTACTTCCAATAAATTCGGCCTGCCCATGTTGCTGGGTGAAGCACTCTGAACCTTTACTGGTTCAGGGTGCTGCCCGATTCATAAATTTTCTTTGCTCAAATAAAGTCTGCTTAATTAAAAAAAAAAAAGAAAAGTGAGGCAAGGAAAGAACAGTCCAGGCAGAGAAGGAAGCATGAGCAAAGACACGGAGGTGGAGAGCAGGGAGAATTTCAAGAGATTTAGTTTTACTAGAGCATGAAGTTCAAGTTGCAGAGTGTTAGCAATAAGGGAGAGGTGGTAAGGATCCAAAGGCAGAAGACCCGGAGTGTAAGGCTAAGTAGGGGGTATGGGCTTCTTCCTCTATGAGGTTATGCATCCTTGAAGAGCTTCAAGCAGGAAGTGATATGGCACACATAATTCTGGGGGCAGAAACAGAGAGAAATCAGTTTGAAGAGCCATTTAGGGAGTGCCATTTGGTGATTAATTGGATGTGGAAAATGAGGGTGCAGGAGGCATCCAGGCCAATTCCAGGGTTTCTGATCCAGCAGCACTGTGTAGATGGTGGTACCCTTCGCTGGGGACGGACAGGCAGGTGGAGGAGATGGTTTGAGGGATTGAGGGTGGGTAGGGGGTGGAATGGTGACTTCAGTTTTGAACATCTTGAATTTGAAATGTCTCTGAAGGCTGTGGGCTCCCAAATGAATACATCCAGAATATGTCTGAAGCCTAAGAGGATATCTGATCTGGTCAGGTCTGGGGATAGAGATATGAGACAGTAAGAAAAATAGGTGAAGTGTTAAGGGTATTGGAATGAGAACAGAACCTCCAGGAACACTAATGTTTAAGGAGCAGGTGGAGGAGGAATTTCAAGGGAGGTAAGGAGGGGCAGATGATGTCATGGAAGCCAAGGCAGTGAGTGGTCAATCTTTCACATACCTCTGAGAGGTCTGCTCTTGAAAGGCTCATGGAATGCTGCTTTGATTTGGCAAGAAGGAGGGCACTGTGATGTTTTGAGAGTTTCTGGAGTGGTAGAGGAGGAAGCCTGACTATAGAGGGCTGAGGATCGGAGGGAAATGAGGAAGTTGGCCTAGTAGACTTCTCTTTGGGGCTTAAAAAGGCAGAGAGAGAAAGGGAAGTATCTGGGCAGGAGGCATGCAGGGTCAAGGGAGAGCTTAGCTTAGCGTGGGAGAGACGAGTAATTGGGACTACAAGCACATGCCACCATGCCCGGCCAATTTGTGTATTTTTAGTAGACATGAGGTTTCACTATGTTGATTAGGCTGGTCTTGAACTCCTGACCTCATGATCCACCTGCCTTGGCTTCCCAAAGTGCTGGGATTACAGGTGTGAGCCGCCATGCCCGGCCTGGAGTGCCTTCTTTATCTCCAAGTTCTATTCGTCCTTCCCTTCAAGGCCTAGATAAAGTCTTTCCTCCATGGAGCTTTCTCTGCCTCTGAATACCTGCGACACTGTCTGTAACACACATGAGTGATTAATCGCATCATCTGTTCTTGTGCTGCTGTTTAACTTTTTGCATGCTTGACTACTCTTATATAATTGCAAGCTCCTTGAAGACAGGAACTGTTTATTGATATCCTCCTAGCAGTTAGCATAGTGCTGATAGCCACATGAATGATTAGAAAAGCACTAATTGAAGGAATGCATAAACAATTAAATACAGAGCTTTTAAGTCAGGACAATGAGAAATATTCTTTTTTTTTTTTTTTTAGACAGAGTCTTGCACTGTCACCTGGGCTAGAGTGCAATGGCATGATCTGCACTCACTGCAACTTCTGCCTCTTGGGTTCAAGTGATTCTCCTGCCTCAGCCTCCCAAATAGCTGGGATTATAGGCGCCCACCACCATGCCTGGCTAATTTTTTGTATTTTTAGTAGAGACAGGGTTTCACTATGTTGGCCAGCTGATCTTGAACTCCTGACCTCGTGATCCGCCTGCCTTGGCTTCCCAAAGTGCTGGGATTACAGGCGTCAGCCACCGTGCCTGACACATTCTTCTTTAAAATTTTTATTTTTAAATTTTACTTTAAGTTCTGGGATGCATGTGCAGAACATGCAGATTTGTTACATAGATATACATGTGCCATAGTGATCTGCTGCACCTATCAACCCATCATCTAGGTTTTAAGCCCCTCGTGCATTGGGTATTTGTCCTAATGCTCTTCCTTCCCTTGCTCCCCATGCCCCTGACAGGCCCCAGTGTGTAAGAACGGGGAGCATTCTTTATGATCACAGTCAGTAATGAGTAGATGCTCTGACCATTAGAATTGGCTGCTAGTTTCAGCTCTGCCCCACTTCATCTGTGACTTGGGCAATGACTTGACCTCTCAGAGCCTCAGTATCCTCGTCTGTAAAGTGAGGCTGACATCTAACTTGCTGTGTCAACATAAAGATTAAATGAGATAATGCAGGTAAAGTGCTAAGTACAATTTCTGAAGCCTGTATTGAGTAAATGCTCAATACATGTTAGCTGTGATTGCCTGTATTACACTGAGCCATGCCTCCCCTTGACAGGGCACAATCAAGTACACTTGGGACAAAGCTGCCATCCCTGGGCCAGCCTGCTGAGCAGCAGCTAGTGATGGACAACATCACGGAGGCGTCTTCTGAGCCTAAGTGTTGATGCTTAGAGTGAAGGAAGTGACTCTTCAACAGGGACCAAAAACAAGTAGAAGCTGTAGCTATAGCCCAAAGCTGTAGTTATGTTCTTCCATACTGAGGGGGAACAGTATGTGGAGGCTGCTGGTCACAAACGGCCTTTTTAGTGGTGGTCGCACTCATAAATAGCCCTGCTGTCAGCAGGGAAATTTCTAAGTGCAGAGAGGGAGAGAATAGAGCCCGCTGGTTTGAGCTGGATTAGGACAGTTCCTGGATGCTCTGGCCTCCTCTCTCTGCAAGCAGAGTGTGCTGTGGGAGACAGAGAACAAAGCGCTCCCACACTGGCCTCCACCCAGCTGCCGCTGTACCTCTCCCACCCTCACTCCCAGGAGCCACGCTTAGCAGTACAGCCCACATCCTGCGCTGCTTAACCACAGCCCGCCTCTGGCTGCAGGCGGCTGCTTTAGGCTGGGGGTGTGCCTGCTTGAGACACCTCCCTCCTTCACTTCCCCAGCCCTGGCTCCGCAGCTTTTCCTGGCAGTTTATGGAAATCTGTGTCCCATCCCCAAGCCGGGCTTCCACCACCACCGTCTTCTTCCGTTACTTCAACTGTTTTTCAAGGCCTGTTTCTGTCTTGCCCATTTTCTACCAACCACTCCATCAGGGACCCATCAGTCATTCTCTGCCACCTTTGATGTCTTCCTCTGAGAGAAGTTGGTGAAACTTTCTTTCTTTCTCTCCCTCCCACCCTCTTTCTTTCTTCCCTTCCTCAATCCCTCCCTTCTTTCCCTTTCCTTTTATTTTTCTCTCCCTCTCTCTTTTTCTTTTCTCCCCCCTCCCTCTACTCTTTCTTTCTTTCTTTTTTCTTTTTTTCTTTGTTTTTGAGATGGAGTCTCGCTCTGTTGCCCAGGCTGGAGTGCAGTGGCGC
>NW_012120709.1:24746700-24765235 GCF_000951035.1 Colobus angolensis palliatus | reverse complement strand
TGGGGGGAGGGAGGAGCACAGGGCTGGCTCAGAGCCAGGATCTGTGAACGGAGCAGGGCCTCTGTCAATATTTACCAGTCCATCCCCAGAGAGGGCTGCAAAAGGGACGGAGATAGAAAAGTAGATGGAATACTTTGGGATGGGGGACAACTTACATGCAAGAAAAGGGAACTGAACGGAGAAGTTACATCCAAGGGGAAGGGAGTGAATAGCAGAAATAAATATCCTGGCAAGAGAGCAGGCCAGCTGTGAGGATGTGACTACTAATGATGTTTCAAAGGAAGAAGCAGCAGCAGTGTCTTAGGACTGGGTACCAGCAGAGAAGGCAGGAAGGAGGGAGCTGGGGATCAGGCTGGAGGGCGTGAGTTCACCATGAGGCCGAGGAACGATTCTCTAGTGGGGTCCAAGACTAGCCCAGGAAACAGGGAGTCGCAGGGGGACTGGAGAGGAGCCAGACCTGGGCCAGCGGGAGGCGGTGTTCTCCAGAGGGTCAGATGCGTCTCTGATTCAGGCCAGAATACAGATCCCGCTGGCCTTTCCGGATGGGCTGGGAGTGAAGTCAAGAGGGGGTGGTCAGTGGTGCGGGAGGAAGTACCTCCTAAGAAAGGACGCTGAAGATCTAGCTTTAGTGCATAGAAAGAGCTTTGGAGTTGAAGTCAGGAGGCAGGCTGGAATTCTAATTTGGCTTGGACGGTAGGAGACTTCAACTGGTCACCTCCTTCCGTGAGCCTCAACTTTCCCATCTCAAAAATAGGAACTTAAAGACACACCTTCCAGGGCTTCTGTCAGGGCTAAATAATTCACTTATGCTAAAGTAAATACTACGTGCTTGGCTGGTGCTCAACAAATATTTGTTGAGTATATCCAGGTGTGAGGGTGAAAATATTTAACAACTAGTAGTGCACACATACCAATCAACAAGAACAATCCTGGTGATCCTCTGCCATGCCAGGCATTAACTCTTTAGTTACCCCAACTCAAGAGACAGCCTGGTAGGGGAGGGACTGGGATGCCTGGCTGTGTGTGTGTGTGTGTGTAAGCGTGGGTTGGGGTGAGCAAAGTTTGGGGCCATTTTCCAATGAAGTATTTTAATATTTCAATAGCTTTTATATAATATTTATATAATTTTAACATTTCCAGGAACTCGTATGGCTATACTGGTGCATGCTGGTAGAATATCAGCCTTGAATTGAATTTATTGTGTTAGAATTTGCACATATGATATTCTCCATGGCTGTATCCCAGATAATGAAGAAGCCAGAGAAAGAGGCGTATATCTCTCGCAAGCTTCCTCCTCTCCATGGTTATGGAAGCCATGCAGCCTTTGAGACAGTCCTGTTTTACCATGAAGGAGGCAGAGGTGGCACATAGAGGGTCGTCATGGAAGCCCTGAGTGAAGGGCTTTGAAGCATCTGGCAGACAAGATGGGCCATCCCATCTGTTCCCTTTCCCCCTGGAGGGGCATCCCCTCCAGCCTCCTGGCCCATTTCTATCCCCCGTTACCTCATAGTCTGGGTTGGGAACAGGTGGTGGCCTCTCCTTGTTTTGTCCTGCAGAGGAAGGAGGGGAAACGTTTCACTCCCATGAGGGAACCAATCTTGCAGCACTGTCTGTGCCAGTGAGACCCAGAGAGAGAATGGTAAACCCCGTTGTTCTCTCCTCGACCACTTCCCTTTTACGTTCTTTCTCTTTTTGTTTTCTTTCATTCATCTCTAAGGACCCTACGCTCTTCTCATCATTTTGTGACTTTCCTCAGCTCAAGTCCTCCCATTGTTTCTCTACACGGGGAAGGGAAAGGAAAAGGCAGGAGCTAATATATCAAAGTCTCTCTTCCCACAGCTTAGGGACAGAATCGGATGACTACAGGCATTGACAGGCATGTGAGGAAGCCCGTCACGTTCATCAACATTTTTGCACTTTTATAGGATGGAAGGAGGGGAGTGACATGAGATTTGAAACCCTCTGTTGAGATCTTGTCATCACAGTAGTAGAAGCTGTGCATAGAAGCTCTAGAGAAGCTGTTCTGACCTAGCTGTGGACTTGCCACCCACCCTGACCCAGGCTGGTCATCCCCCTTGGCAGGAATCTCCTCTGACCGGACTCCACAGCCTTACCCCTTTGCCTGCCGCCAGCACCTGCTCCTCGTGTCACAGGCTTGGCCTTGGCCTTTCTATTCTTGCTCCAGTAGTAAACCAGCAGCAGCAAGCCCAGAGTGATGCAGATGTCCACTATGACAATTGTGGCCACCGCCATCACATCCATCTCCATGCAGTTCTCACACACTGTCAGGGACCGGGTGGGGAGAGGGGAAATCACTAAGCAAGGAAAACACAAGGCGCTGGAGGTGAGGAGGGAGCGCATGAAGGCCATTCTCCCCTTACTACTCACACACTTGCCACGGCCAGAGCCCCCCCTTCAATATGTTTAGAACAACATCGACAAGCAAAGAGGGGTGGCTGTGGGTAGAGGCGCTGGAGTCGAACAGCCCTGGGTTTGAGTACCAGTTTTATTACGCACTAGCTGTGAGAAGCGTGAAATGTGTTTTCAATTCACAGACGCTCTGTTTCCTCATCCCTTTACTCATGGGAATAAAATGTATTTAACCCATATGGTTGTTGAGAGGATTATATGAAAAAAAATCCTTGGTAAGTGTTGGATATAGTCAGTGCTTGAGTGATACTTAATAAGCACTCAATAAATTAGCTAATGTTATTATTTTATTATTATACCTTAGCTTATGCCATTTTATCAGAGTGGACTTGAGTCTTTTTTGCAAACTTTCCTGAAAAATTTATCTCTGGAGGAAGCATTAGATAAACTCATGTTGGTATGCCATGAACCTGGGTGTGATGCAGTGCAAGTGACCCAGTCCTGTCTCTTAGGGAGTTGCTATTTTAGATCTTGCACACACTGGGGTTACCCCAAAGCCTCATATTTGTGTTTAATCTATATTCCAGAAAACACTGATGCTGTGTGGTACCAGAGAGTCCGGGACTGAGTGTGGGAGGAAGCACAAAGACATCAGGGCACTGTGAGCTGGGTTAGGGGAAATCATTGAGAATGCCCTTTTGAATGGTCCTCCCTAAAGAGCCGGTGGTGCCTGCTCTGGAGACCTGGATTACCTCTTGCCTTCAGGTAGAGATGATGGCTCGCGTCCTCTGCTTTGCTTCCTCTGGGGTAGCAGACATAATAACCACTTTGCTCCATTTCTGAAAATTCCCTCAGAAACAGGTGATCCCCAGAATCTTCTTTGTTTTTACCATTGTGTTGCCATTGTATTTCAGATCCAAGATGCTGAGAGCATGTCAGTATTACTGTGGTTCCAGAGATGGAGACTTTATATGCTGGGGAGAAAGAGGGGAAATTGATGGAAGAAACCAGGACAATTTTTAGTAAAGGCAAATTAGTGACAAAAGAAACACCCAAATGCAGGAAGTCATCTGTCATCTAGGTCTTAGATTTGCTTGTCAAAAGGGAGCTCTACTGGCTGGAGGGTGTGGAAGAGGAGATACGTGGAATGAAGGGAACTGGAGAACCTGAAGGGAACTAGAGAACCTTTTGAGAGGTGGCTTTAGGGTTTACTCAGGGACATGGGGACTTGGGAAAGGTAAGATGGATGTAAAGAAAAATCCATAAAAGTCCCTATTTGGAACCTTTCTAAAATGGGGTTGAGAATGCAATGCTGGGAAGATTCTTGGGGTTAATCTCTCTCAATCAGTTCCTTCTTGTCTACCCACCAATCTGCATCCTCAGACAGGGCATAAATAAAAGACCAATAAACTCACGTGTCTGTGTAATACTACCTGAAAATGAAAAAAGGAAACAGCAGTAAGAAAACATCTTGGTTTAAGTTTAAATTGTAGGTAAAAGTTTTCTAGTGGAATTAGACACTGCCCACAAGACTTCCCAAAGAGGGTCTCATCCACTTAGAAGCCCTGAGTCTTGGAGGTGAGGTTCATGCTTAGCCTATGAGATTTAGCTCGTAGATATATTTATTAAATAGCTCATAGATGTAACCCAGATACATCGGATTCAGAATATACCAGCGTGTGCTCCTAGATCCAGATCTACTGAAGCTCAGAAAGCCTTAAAGTCCTAAAGCCAAAAAATTCCAGAGATCTTCAAGCTTATCCTCTTACGTTAGCCAGAACTGTATTACAGATAGGTATGAATGACAAACGAACCACCCAAATGTAGGAAGTCATCTGTCATCCAGGCCTTAGATTTGCTTGTCAGAAGGGAGCGCTACTGGCTTTCTCAGAAATAAAGCTCTCCACCGAATCACTGAATCGTGGACTTACCTATTTCTTACAATTCAGAAATTCTTTCTCAGAACTGAGTCCCTCATAATAGAGAAAAACACCTTTATTCTTATTCCATATAATTTTCTCTCTGTTTGTCTTTAAATAATGTGAAATACTCTGTACATTTTGAGGGAATGGTTCTTCCAATAAAAAGTGGTTTCACTTTACTTTGTATCTGAGCATAATCAGCTCTCAATTATTTTTGTTAGAGAGAGGCCCATCAGTGTGGACAACTGAAATCAACTAATAAACCATAATGCCATTCGCAGGTCCAGCCACGTTTCCCACAGCAGCCATTTTTGCCCTGGGAGGTGGAGCTAGGAGTCCTTTCTTATTTCCTGGAAAACTTGTGGCTGGAACACTGGGTTCTGTTACAGCCTGGACATGACAGCTGGAGGAGAGGGGAGGTGGTGGTGTGGCTGTTAGGGACAGAGCTCTGGACTGAAGCGTCAGAAGCCCTGTGTTTGAATCCTAGATCTGCCCTAGTCTGTGTGACCCAGGGCAAGTCCTTTAACTTCGCTGAACCTCAACTTCTTTATCAGGGAAATGGAGATAAAACAGCAACCTCACAAAGTCTTTGTGCAAATTAAACGGATTATGAAGGTGGAAGTGGATGACACATAGCAGGTGCTCAAGAAAAAGTTACTTCCGGCCGGGCGCGGTGGCTCAAGCCTGTAATCCCAGCACTTTGGGAGGCCGAGACGGGCGGATCACGAGGTCGGGAGATCGAGACCATCCTGGCTAACACGGTGAAACCCCGTCTCTACTAAAAAAAAAAAAAAAAAAAAAAAAATACAAAAAATTAGCCGGGCGAGGTGGCGGGCGCCTGTAGTCCCAGCTACTCAGGAGGCTGAGGCAGGAGAATGGCGTGAGCCCGGGAGGCGGAGCTTGCAGTGAGCTGAGATCCGGCCACTGCACTCCAGCCTGGGCGACAGAGCGAGACTCCGTCTCAAAAAAAAAGAAAAAGTTACTTCCTTTCCTCCTTTCCTTCTTGAGGTCCCGCTGCTCCCAGCACAGAACTGAACTCTGACCCAGTTGCTCAGGCAGCCCTCTGACAAAGACTGCACAGAATGTAAACAAATCATTCTCCAGGTTTTTCCACCTGCTTATAATTGGGAGCTGAGTAAAAGGACAGTAGATAGTTTATATTATTTTGATTTATAAATAATTTTTCAACACAGATGTTTCTTAGACATGTTAAATAAACTAGAAATCATTAATAAAGTACATAGACATTATACTCTGCTGGGTGTGTTTGTTTGAAAAAAATGTAAAGAAAATTGCTCACAACTTTTATTGGCACAAATTCAGTAGCAGAGCTTAGACTTAACTCATGCTCACACAAGGATCTAGATGTCTATGCTTAGACAGAAATATGCTCTGCGTATGTTCATTGTGCACTATTCACAATAGCAAAGACATGGAATCAACCTAAATGCCTGTCAATGGTAGACTGGATAAAGAAAATGTGCTGCATATACACCATGGAATACTATGCAGCTGTAAAAAAGAATGAGATCTCGCACGTCCTTTGCAGGAACATGGATAGGACTGGAGGCCATTATCTTTAGCAAACTAACACAGTGACAGAAAACCAAATACCACATGTTCTCATTTAGAAGTGGGAGCTAAATGATGAGAATACATGAACACACAGGGAAATGACACACACTGGGACCTCTCAGAAGGTGGAGGGTGGGAGGAGAGAGGATCAGGAATAATAACTAATAGGTACTAGGCTTAATGCCTGGGTGATGAAATAATCTGTACAACAAACCCCCATGACACAAGTTTACCTAGATAGCAAACCTGCACATGTACCCCTGAATTTAAAATGAAAGTTAAATTGAAAAAAGATATGTGTGCTCACAAAGATTTTATACACATCCAGAGATAGTATTTCATAATGGCTAAGAAAATGAACTTCAGTATCATATAAATCTGCATTAAAACTTTTTATTTTTAAATTTCTATTCATTAATTTTTTCAGAGACAGTGTCTTTCTCTGCCACAGAGGCTGGAGTACAGTGGCACAATCTTGGCTCAACTCACTTAAACCTTCTGAGCTTAAGTGAGTCTCCTGCCTTGGCCTCCCAGTGTTGGGATTATAGGCATGAACCACGGCACCTGGCCTAAATCTGCATTTATATCTCTAGAACTGGACTGTTTATTTATTTTTGTTTATTTTTGTATTTATTTGAGCCTTCGTTTCCTTCACTGCACAATAGGAGTGTTAGAAGAATTAAATGAGGATATTCAAGTAAAGTATTTAGAGCAATGCCTAAAACATATGTGCCCAGTAAACTTTAATGCTTATCATCTATAGTCAGTGTGCTTTTCATGTATTAATAGCTAAAATTCACCTACTGCCTGTTTTTTGTTTGTTTGTTTGTTTGTTTTGAGACAGAGTCTCGCTCTGTCGCCCAGGCTGGAGTGCAATGGCACAATCTCAGCTCACCGCAACCTCCGCCTCCCAGGTTCAAGCAATTCTCTTGCCTCAGCCTCCTGAGTAGCTGAGATTACAGGCACCTGCCACCACGCCTGGCTAATTTTTGTATTTTTAGTAGAGATGGAGTTTCACCATGTTGGCCAGGCTGGTCTTGAACTCCTGACCTCAGGTGATCCTACCACCTCGGCTTCCCAAAGTGCTGGGATTACAGGCGTGAGCCACCATGCCTGGCCCACCTATTGCCTTTTGTGTCAGATAATGTTCTAAGTGCCTTAAATAAGTTACTCATTTGGTCCTCATAATAACCCTACAACTTAGGTAGCACTATTATTTCCATTGTACCATGATGATGCTATGGCACAGAAAAGTTAGGTAAATTACTCAAACACACCCAGCAAGTAGAGAGTTGAGCCAAGATTCAAACATTCTGGTCTAGCTCAGTTAGACTCTTATCCTCGTACTATAGAGCTTTATCTCTTCTGCATAAAATATTTTTCTTCCCTAAAACAAAAGCTTATCCTTTAAAATTCAGCTCAAGGATCACCTCCCCCAGGGAACCTTTCCCAATGACACTCAGTAGAGTTGATCACTCCCCTCTTTATACTTCATTTTACTCTGTATCTACCCATATTATAACATGCAACTCACTATATTTTCAATTATTTGTGTCTGACACAAGACCATCAGCTTCTTGAGGGGAGGCAATTAGCAAGGTGTTCATACGTTTGTTCATTTATTCATTCAAAAAATATTTATTGAGCACCTACTATGTGCCAGACGCTGGGCTAGGTAAATGAGACACTTCTGCCTTGAAAGATTTCAAAAATGTATACACAAACACATGGTAGCTCCAACCCACACCCATATGTGTATGATCAGAGATACATATATGCACAGCTATAATCTGACATGACAGCTAGCAACAAATACAGGCATGTTTCATACAGATCTCATTGAAAGATACTTGTATTTTCCCTTTAATAGTTTTAGTTCTCAGTGTTTGTTAATGGTGATTGTACTCTACGACCATTTCATTCCACATTTGAAAACTTTTGCTAGATAGAGTGGAAATCCTCTTACCCATTTCTTCATAACCTGAAAAGAAAACAGTAAGAAGCCATTAGTAATGTTTCTATTGGCAACGAAGATCAGACCCTGCTCCTGTGAGTTGAGACTCTTCCCTCAACCCTTAGGAAACAATGGAACTTCCAATTTCCTTGGCTGCATATAAAGAGCTGTTTTGGGCCTTACGTCTTATCTGACGACTATTTACAAAAATGGCTCCTAAGGACACTACAAATTAGGCAGCATGGCGGAATCTAGGCTGGCATAGTGGTTGCCTTTATTTTAATTTTTATTTTTGAGACAGTCTCAATCTGTTGCCCAGGCTAGAGTGCAGTGGTGCAATCTTGGCTCACTACAACCTCTGCCTCTCAGGTTCAAGCGATTCTCTTGCCTCCATCTCTCGAGTAGCTAGGACTAGAGGTGTGCACCACCATGTCTGGCTAATTTTGGTATTTTTAGTAGAGACAGGGTTTCACCATGTTGGCCAGGCTGGTCTCAAACTCCTGGCCTCAAGTGATCTGCCCACCTTGGCCTCCCAAAGTGCTGGGATTACAGATGTGAGCCACAGTGTCCAGCCATGGTTGCCATTAAATACAACATTGGTTCACTCCGTTTGGAAGAGCTGATTGAATAGAGGGGCTTCCAATGTTGGAACACTCCTGACTCTACTGCTGTGGTTGAGAGAGTAAGTTCAGGCCGGGCACACTCATATGCACGTGCACTCGCATAAACACACATGTACACACATGTATTCAGACATGTGATTCTGAACACACACCCAAATGTTGCCCCAGCAGCTTATCCAGAGAAACCCTGTGCATGCATTCTGGCTACATCTCCTCTGCAGAATCTCACATCAAATATGAGATGCAAACAAAAGAAAACTATTCGTGCTTTCAACTTCATTTAAGCCTCAATTTTTCTTTTGTATAGTTAAGACTCATTATTTCCTGCCTCTGTTGCTTCCCCCTTCTGGGCTAGAAATATCTCCAGACTTGTGAGGAAAGTCAAAGGGGTAGATGGCAGAAACTCCTTTTCCTGACCTCCGTGGAAGTTCTGTGGGAGGCCTAAGAGAAAGCTCCACTCCTAACTACAAACAATGATGGGGTGATTTCATAAAAAAGAAAGAAAGCATATCTCACCATCTTGCCCCCAAACGCCAACTAGAAAATAAATAAGAAAAAAAAAAGTGTTAGTAAATGTTGTGGGTACCTGCATTCCTAAACAGAAAAAGGGCTGTGTTGCAGTATGACCACTGACGACATCTGATGTCCTTCCCAGTTGCTGTAGAACAGTAGAACTTATTGCTGGTATTGACCAGGGGTTCCCAGGAAATTTGGGAGGAAATAGAGGAAGGAGGCATCTAGCATTAACTATGAGTCCACAATTTCTGACAAGTGGGAGTCAGAAAAAGTTAGGACCATAATTTTGGATGACTAGAGACATAGCAAAAGAATTTTGCTCTTAAGCCTCCATTTTGAACATTGGTCTCTGTGGAAGAAAAACACACTCTTGGTTGGGTACAAACACTGGGATTCTTGTTCCATCTCTGGCTCTGCTTTTCTGGTGGTTCAGTTTTTCCATTTGTTTTCTGCTTGAGACAGAGATGGAAATATTTGAAACCCTGATTACTCATCATCTAGGGCCTGTGCGTTGAAGAGCCTGACCACATTTCTACCGGGCCCTCCAGGATGCCCTCACTCAGCAATACCCCGGATTCATTACAATGATCAGTTTCCCTGGCATTGCCTGAAAGCTTTCTGCACACCTAGGCCTTTCTTTTACTGAAACCTCTACACAGGGGGAAATAGGATCCCCACTTTCCTATCCCCAGAGCAGACTGGACACATTCCTATGATGCCAGACGTCTAGGGGTGATTGGGTCTTTGATACTCTCTCTTTTATTTTCTATTTATCTATTTATTTGTTTGTTTATTTATATATATTTTTTGAGACACTCCAGGCTGGAGTGCAGTGGCTTGATCATGGCTCACTGAAGCCTTGACCTCCTGGGCTCAAGTGATCCTTCTGCCTCAGCCTCCCAAGTAGCGGGACTATAGGCGTGTGCCACCACGCCTAGCTAATTTTTAATTTTTTATAGAGATGGGGTTTCACTATGTTGCCCAGGCTAGTCTTGAACTCCTGAGCCCAAGTGATCTTCCCACTTTTGTCTCCCAAAATGCTGGGATTACAGGCGTGAGCCACTGCACCTGGCCCTCCTCCTCCTCCTCCTTCTCCTCCTCCTCCTCCTCCTTCTATTTTTAAGGAAAAGCATACTTTATAACACAGATCGTTAAGAATATGCCTGGCCATTCCCTACAGGAGTCACATCCTGCCACTTGCCACTCAATGTGTTCGTAGGACCAGTTAGCAGATTAATAAACTTGAGAGCGTACTAGACATGTGGAATCTCAGTCTCCAGTCCGGGTCTTTTGAAACAGAAGCTGCATTTTTAACAAGATCCCCAGGTGATTTGTGTGCACATTCAAGACGTGAGAAACCTAAGATGAAGCAGGAAGTGGAGACATCATGGCTGTGGCTCTGAGATGGGGCACCAGCTGTGATAGCGTTTTCTAGGTCTTTGAAATAAAACCATCACGAGCCATTTTGCCTCATGTAGTGCAGCCATTCAGAGCACTAACAGTCCTGGTCTCACAGATCAGCTTCAGCACTTACTATATTCTTTAAAACAAGTTACTTAACTTTTTTGAGTATCAATTTCTTAATCTGTAAAGTAGAGGACTTAACAGTTTACATAGTAAAAGTTAAAAAGAATTTTAAAAAGAGGATATAACATCTTTCTTCCCAGGTGGAAGTAGGATTAAACCAGTTAACACGTCTAAATAATTTTTTGTTTACATAGTATCTGACACTCAATAAATGGCAACTTTTTTTGTATTATTTATTTCATATGAGATATATAATTGCTCTTGGTTATATATCAATTCATAATCCATCTTGCTTCAAAAAAACTAAATAAACTGAAAGTTGTCGGTTCCTTGAAAAGGACTAAAAATTACGAGGTGTTTTATGGTCTCAAAGACAATGAACTTGCTATATATGCCCTGTGCAGAGTTTGGGTGCAACTATCGGGTCTCCCCAAAACAAGGAGTGGAGCTTCGCTCCTCTAGTCTCTTTTGGGTTAGTTCTGGAGAGCTGGGTAAGTTGGAATGAGCTCGTTCTTAGAGGTAGCGAGACCTCTCTGCTCGCAATAGCTATGATCACCCCAACTGCTCTTCTTTGCCTGCTCCCCGAACGCTCTTTCAGGCACCCATGGCCTATCTTTTTCTTTAGTCCCCAGCTCTAATCCCCCACCCTAACATAGCACAAACAGTTCCTTACATCTGGTAAATGAGGCTCCTTGGTGCCACTGAGCAGTGCCAGGTAAGGTTGTAAGCCTTCCAGTGGTCTGGAGACATACCACCCTTTCCACTCCACCCTACTCACTTGATAAGAGGCAGAGGCCCAGAACTCTCCAGCGAGTGCCCGACTGCATCTTTCTTTCATGGGACGGTTACTTTACTAAGATGGCGGAGGCCAGCAAACTTACTACTTCTGGAAAAAAAGCAAAACAGATGACTTTTTCAAAACATCTGCTAGAGATAAGGACCCTGGGGCCATTGTTCCCAATGCTAGGATGAAAAAGGAGGGCTTTATAAGAGAGAGACTCACCATTTTCTGAAGCAGGCACCTGAGGCTGGGAGGGGAGGAGGGTTTCTGAACCCCACACAGGAAGTAGAGGGGCCTCTGGGCCTGCGGGTTTTACCTCACTTGGAAACGTTCAAGGCAGAGGCCTCCACCTGGATTGGTTGAAGAAAGCTGGGTCCCACAGCCTTCCTAGAAGGTCAAACAAAAGGACTCTGACAAAACCTGGAGGGGCCATGAAAAATACATGACATTTAGCTGTCCAGACCATGTAGTAGGTTGGCACAAAAGTAATTGCAGTTTTTGCCATTAGAAGTAATAGTAATACAATATGCCTCCACATTGTGGGGTCCTCCTTCCCCTATAAGCTCTGACAGGAAGAGGGAGATGCACTGAACATTTGCTTTCTTTATGGTGGATCGGGCATGGAGCAGCACGGTGCAGCCATCTTACTAATAAAACTTGTTGGCTTGAAAATACATGTTGACTTAAATCTGTAAGATGCCATTTTTTTGCCTATAATTTTACAAAAATATTTAAAAACACAAGACTCAATGTTGAACAGGAAGTGATAGTGTCAAAGTCTGCTGGTATGAGTGTGAATTGATGTAACTTTTCTTTATGTTTAAGCACGTGTCAATCAAATGCTTACTATATCCAAGCACTGTTCTAAGAGCTTTTCTGACATATTTAATCCTCGAAACGACCCTCGAAGGTAAGTATTATTTTTGTTTTTATTTCCATTTTATACTTGAGTAAACTAAGGCTCAGGCAGGTTATCTAAGTTGCAGATTACAGAGCTGGGACTCTAAAAATCATTTTGATGAAATTCACTTACTTAATACACATTTTCTGTCTACTGTACTGTAGTTATATGCTGGGTGCTAGTAATACAGGAGTAGCAAGATAAATAGTTCTCTTGGATTAAAAAGGAAATGTGGAGATTAAAGAGATAACTTCACAACCAATAACCATGCCCCGCATGATGGTGTACACCTGTATTTCCAGCTACTCAGGAGGCTGAGGCAGGAGGATTGCTTGAGCCCAGGGGTTCGAGACTGTAGTGAGTGTGATTGTGCCTGTGAATAGCCACTGCACTCCAGCCTAGGCAACATAATGAGACTCCAGCTCTAAAAAACTCCCAGATAACTTCAGGAGATTGATGCTAAGAAAGAAGACGTTCAGGTGCTGTGGGAGTGATAGAAGGGAACTAAGATAGTCTGGGGTGGGGTGGGGAAGAGAAGGTCCCCCTGAGCAGGTGGCATCTAAGCTGAAGTTTGATGGAGGAACAGCAATGAACCAGGTGGAGTGGAAAGCATTCCAGACAGAGGGAGCAGCATGTTTGAAGCCCAGAGATGAGGAAGAGAAATGGAAAGTCCAGAACAGCAGGTAACAGGGAGAATGAGGAATGTAAGAAATGATACAGGAAAATTCACCAGATGTGGTACTTTGGGAGGCCAAAGCAGGCAGATTGCTTGAGGCCAGGGGTTCAAGACCAGCCTGAGCAACATGGTGAAACCCTATCTCTACAAAAATAAAAAAGAAACCAAAAAATTAGCCAGGTTCGTGATGGTGCTCACCTGTAGTCCCACTTACTTGGGAGGCTGAAGTGAGAGGATCACTTGAGCTCAGGAGGTTGAGGCTGCAGTCAGCTATGATTATGCCACTACGCTCCAGCCTGGGCAATAAAGTGAGACCCTGTAAAAAAAAAAAAAAAAAGAGAGAGAGAGAGAGAGATAGGAAACTCAGCAGGAGCCAGATGGGAAGGGATTTGCAAGCTATGTTAGGGGTTCTTAAGGATTTTCTTAGGGCTGTAGGAAGTATTCAAATAGTGACAGTATCAAATTGTTATAATATTCAAATGGAAAAAGTTGTTGTTTTTTTTTTTTAGATGAAGTCTCACTCTGTTGCTCAGGCTGGAATGCAATCATGCGATCTTGGCTCACTGCAACCTCCCCCTCCTGGGCTCAAGCGATCCTCCTGTCTCATCCTCCCAGGTAGCTGGCATTGCAGGTGCCCACCTCCATGCCCAACTAATTTTTGTATTTTTGGTAGAGACAGAGTTTCACCATGTTGCCCAGGCTGATTTTGAACTCCTGAGCTCAAGTGATCTGCCCACCTTGGCCTCCCAAATTGCTGGGATTACAGGCGTGAGCCACCACGCCTAGCCAAAATGAAAATGTTTTAATGACGGAAGTAATACGTGCACGTTAAAAACAATGCATATAGAAGGGCTGTATAACAATAGTCCCCTGTTCTACCTTACTTCACCCCTACACTTCTCCCTAGGGAAAACAGCTTTTAAGTTTTTCAACTTTTTTTTTTCTGGTGGTTACCTTCGTGTCTGTAAATGTGCCTTGCTATCCATCAGGTTCTCTGGGAAACAACGACGGAGATTTGTGCAGGTGGCTCTCTGAGGAAGCACAGGAGCATTATCTGTAAGGGAGAGAGAGGCTGCATCGGGCAGAGAGAGGTGAACTGCGATGAGACATATCAGGAGCCTCAGCCAGAGCCATGGGGAGTTCTCAGCCTGGGATCACCTTCCTAAGTTATCCTGAATTGAGCAAAGGGGCCATGAAAAATACCTGAACTGGTATTTAGGTATTATGAATTGAGGGTCTGTGAAGCTGGGTGAGGCAGCTGCTTTTGCTGAGGGCAATGCCTTTGAAAGACCTCAACTGTGAGTCCTCAAGTACAAGAATCCCAGCAGCTGGGGGAGGGAGCAGCCCTGGGGTGGTGACCTGGGTGCAGCTACAGTATCCATGCAGTTTAACCCTTGCACTGTTTGGATCCATTCGCTTCATATAATAATTTCATCCCATCCTTAAACAGCCTTTTCAGGATTCTGGTTATCTGTTTTCTTGGAGAAGCTTTAAAAAGGAAAGTTTCCTAACAGGACAAATTACAACCCCATTAGCACCGTTGTCCCAGGGCACATCTGATAGGCAACACTTGTTCCCTATCCTGGATTGCTCCTAGCCTCAGCTAGCACCTCTGCTGACCTCAGGGAAGACACAGCTTGAGGAGTGTGAGCCACTGGCTGTGTGGTCTTTTCAGGCTGTGTCTGCTGCACTTGCCCATTTACCACCAAAATTGCACTAAAAGATGCCCCAGGGGATCCCTTGGATTCTATCTGAGTTTTCTCTGCAGCCCTGCCTCCTCCTTATCATCAGATATGGAGAGATTCACTCTGCTGGGGGAGCAGATCTTTTTTATTTTTTTTTTGCATGCTGGTCTCTTGGCAGTGGTGTAGCTTAAAGTTTAATGGGTGCTGTGGTGAAAGTGTTCTGCCTCTGGAAACCATGGCCCCTGGAAACTCAGAGCCTAGTGTTAGCGGGACAGGAAGCACAAATTTCCTAAGTGGGTCACTGGAAGTAATGGTAAGCATGAATATCCCTACTTCTAACCTTTAGCTCTTGGACATATGCATTTTACCTTTTGGAGACATAGTATCATATAACAGTCATTGGCTTAATATGTATATCACACATCCTGAAGGATAGTGCCCAATCCTAGCAGGGTGTCATCTCTAAGTTGATACCTTAGCTATGTCTTCAAAAGACTATTCCACGGATCCATCAGGCTGGCAGCTTCTGGGTGGTGTGGTATATGATAGGGCCAGTGGATCCCATGGTCATATGTCCACTGACACATCTTTGCTTTAAAGTGGGTCCCATGGTCTGTTGTGATGCTATGGAAGATCCAATGCTGACGGGTCACACACTATGTGAACTCTTGGATAGTACGGCTAGCTCAGGCACTGCGGGTAAGAGAATCAAACTCATACCCAGAATATGTCAAATGAATTGATCTGTCCTGTCAACGAATGAGCCCTTTCCAGATTTTGGTTTGAAAAGGGTCCAATGTAGTCCACTTGCCAAGAAATGACTGGTTGGTTTCCTTCAATGATGATGCCAAATTGGAGGCTCAGCACTGAACTCTGTTTTGGCAGTGGCAGTAGCTGGATCAAGCTTTGTGAGTGGGAGCCCACACTGTTGTGCCCAGGTCTAGCATTTACCATTGCCACCATAGCTACTACATTCATAACCCCACTGTTTGAGTGCTGGGATGGCCATGGACAGAGGCTAGTTGACTTTAACTGGCCAAGTCATTTTCTTCTACTTTGCGTTGTGGTGCCTCTTCCATGACGGATGTTCTCTGCTTGGTGTTCACTGCGACACAAAGATCTTTACACCTGGTAATGACTCCCGTGGGTCCATACGCATGCCTCGTCCCCAGACTTTCTGTCCCCAATCTTCTATTCTTACTTGTTCCAGGCCTCTGGTCAATAAATCAAGCCACTCACCCCTGCCCATGGATCTCTATATATTCTGATATTAGGACAGTTCTCTTTCCACATAAAGTGAATGACCATGTACAGTGGCAGAAGCTCTGCCATTTGAGAGGATTTCCCTTTACTACTCTTTCTTTTTCTTTTTTTTCTTTTTTTCTTTTTTGAGACGGAGTCTCACCCTGTTGCCCAGGCTGGAGTGCTGTGGCACCATCTTGGCTCATTGCAACCTCTGCTTCCGGTGCTCAAGCAATTCTTGTGCCTCAGCCTCATGAGTAGCTGGGACTACAGGCACGTGCCACCACGTCCAGCTACTTTTTTTTGTATTTTAGTAGAGACCGGGTTTCACCATGTCGCCCAGGGTGGTCTTGAACTCCCGAGCTTAGGCGATCCACCGCCTTGGCCTCCAAAAGTGCTGGGATTATAGACATGAGCCACCACACCCGGTTCCCTTTACTACTCTTTCAAGGTCATCCCCTAGTGGGAATGCAGGACTGCAGGACTGCAGCATTCCATTTTTGGCTTGCATCCACATACTAAGATGACATCTATCAAGGAAGCTCAGGCTTTATTCTCCTCTGTCTGCTGTCTTCAAGAATAGCCCACCAGGCAGCCACAGGTTGAACTGAAGGTGAAGTATTAGTGTAGTAGTGGTGGATGATGGAGGAGTCTGGGCCCTGTGCTCCTGCAGTTGCTGTTTGTGTCCTCTGTCACTGTTCATGCCTCAGCCAGACTGCATTCCTTCCATCTTGCAGTGGATTGTTGCGCCCACCCAGCCTCATGACTTGGAGGGTCTGATACTGCTCAGCTTATAATGGGCAGATAAAGTTTAATGGTCAGTTGATGTCCCATTGTCAGTTACTCAACTTCTTCCTGTGTATCTACTCTAGTAGCATGCCAAGAGCTGCTTTTCAAATGGCATATAATTCTCTGCTGCAGGTAGAGTGGCCTTGTTCCTGAACCCTAGGTATCAACATTGTGATTCTCCTACTAGAACTTGCCATAAATTCCAAAAGCCATCTTTTCCCACCACAGATACTTCTAACTGCCATCAGGGTTGCTGGTATGTGGCCCAAATTGCAGAGCTGCTTGTACCACAGCATGGACTTGCTGCAGAGCGCTTTACTGCTCTGGGCTCCATTCAAAGCTGTAAGAGCTTTATGTCACTTGGAAATGAAGAGGCCTATAAGGCATTGTCTTTCTTAATGGTGGGGATGGTGCAAGGTGCAATAACATAGCCTCTACTTTGGAAGAAATGGCCTGGATGGTCCAAGACCTTGCACTCTTAAAAAGGACACCTGGCCGGGTGTGGTGGCTCATGCCTGTAATCCCAACACTTTGGGAGGCCGAGGTGGGTGGATCACCTGAGGTCAGGAGTTCAAGACCAGCCTGGCTAACATGGTGAAACCCTGTCTCTACTAAAAATACAAAAGTTAGCCGGGCATGGCAGTGGGCACCTGTAATCCCAGTTACTTGGGAGGCTGAGGCAGGAGAATCGCTTGGGTCCGGGTGGCAGAAGTTGCAGTGAGCTGAAAGCATGCCATTGCGCTCCAGCCTGGGCAACAGAGTGAGACGCCGTCTCAAAAAAACAAAAACAAAAACCAAAAAGCAGAAACGTAAAGAGTATAATTGAAATGCTTGCAACGCATGGATAAATGCTTGAGGGAATGGATACCCCATTCTTCAGGCTGTGCTTATTTCACACGGATGTCTTTATCAAAACATCTCATGTGCCCCATAAACATATACCTTACTATGTGCCCACAAAAATTAAAAAAAAAAAACTTAAAAAAATAATGCTGGTGCTCATTTATTAGAATGCATTGGCAAATCCTCTAGGCCCTCCTGAGGGACAGAGTCAGCTGGTGGGTTTTCTGGTATTTCAGAGTAGATTCATTCTAGCATGCTCACTCTCTGATCCTTTTCAGTCCTTTCTCCATAGTCTGCCACAGCATTTCAGACACTCTACTTCATTTAATGTGGGCCACCACTTTTACCAAACTTTCAAGAGCCTTCCTAGCAGCAGATTAAATCAGTCTCCTAGGGCGCATACCAGGTATTAAATCTCGTGTCATGAGAGTGCCCCCACATTGACAAAGCCTCTTCCATTCAGCTTTACATTCTACCCCACTTGATCCACAAGCTGCCCACAGGCAAATGCCCCAGGTCTTGCCAATCCACATCAGTGGGGTCCTGCAGTGGTCTTGGCATATCAGTCTCTCTCTTCTCTCAGCAGCCCCAGCACTTCCTCAGTTGGGTCATCTTGAGAATTGACTAGTGATTGAGCTGATGGCCAGGAGGGGAGGTGAGGGCAGATTCTGAGACAGGCTAATAATGTTGTCTTGTAAGGTACCTTCTTATATGAAGCCTAGGTCCAGCGGGTTCAGGGGAAACTGGAAGTTCAGTGGTCTTGATCACGTTTGCTCAGCCTCAGGGTCCCATATCTTCCTTATCATGGCCCTGATTTTGGCGTAAGCAACTTACCTAGGCTAAGAATTCCTCCTCTGAAATTCTTCCACTTTTATGGAGAGTGGCCTCTAGCTGCAGGAGATGAGGTCCTCTTTAAATCCTGCTAAGGAAGCCAGCCTCTGACTCACTTTGTTTTATTTTATTTTATTTTATTTTATTTTATTTTATTTTTTGCAACGGAGTCTCGCTCTGTCGCCCAGGCTGGAGTGTAGTGGCCGGATCTCAACTCACTGCAAGCTCCGCCTCCCGGGTTCACACCATTCTCCTGCCTCAGCCTCCCGAGTAGCTGGGACTACAGGCGCCCGCCACCTC
>NW_012120709.1:24736070-24746650 GCF_000951035.1 Colobus angolensis palliatus | reverse complement strand
CCTCGCCCGGCTAGTTTTTTGTATTTTTTAGTAGAGACGGGGTTTCACCGTGTTAGCCAGGATGGTCTCGATCTCATGACCTCGTGATCCACCCGTCTCGGCCTCCCAAAGTGCTGGGATTACAGGCTTGAGCCACCGCGCCTGGCTCACTTTGTTTTAAATTGGTGATTAATTGATATGAGCTTGTCATTTTCTCTCTTTAACATATAAGTGGTTCTAAGCAATGGCCACCCAATTTCAGAATCTTAATAGTTACTATTTACCTGAACTTCTCCCATACCAGGGGCATTTCATAAGCCAGTGTATTCCTTCCACCTTAATCTTGGCCCAGTTCACCACAGGGACTGTAGCTACTCCTACCATTGATGATGGGGTCTTCATTGCCATCTGATACTCAACTCCAGAATCCCATCTTTAAAATCTACTTTTAAGGACCACTTCTAGAACCAACTAGTTTAGGATTGGTCCCCCAGCAGCAGAGTTTGGGATTGCAGTTCTTGTTCAAGTGATTTGGTGAGGGAGCGCCCTCAGGTGAGTTCTGTAAGGGAGTAAGGATGGCACTGGATGGCACGTTAGAAGAGGAGAAAAAGCTAGTTCAAAAAGTGGGTTGAGCTGAGGTCTAGCCCTAATCTGATCTCCAGGGGAGCTCTGGAGCAAGAATGCCCCCACTGAGTTGTCCCACCTAGAGGCAGGAGACTGAAAATCTGTATTCCCCTATCTGTCAGTCATTGGCTGCAGGATGCCAGGTAAGGCAGCTTCCTGGAGGTGGAGGGCAATTCTCAGGTGAAGAGTGCTGCTGTGAAGCTATTAGCAGTCAATACTCACAGAAGCCAGGGGATGGGTGCACTGAGCAGGTGAAGGGGATGCGATGGGGCGCCAACAACATCTGCTACAGCATGCAGGTGCTACAGCATGCATCTCTAAACACTGATTTCCATTTCCTATTTGGTGAGTTTTATGTAAATGAAATCACTCATACTTTGTGTTTGGTGTCTTTTGGTCAACATTAGGTTTCTGCAAATCTTATACTTTGTTGTTTGGGTTGTGTTCCACAAATTTTAATATGTTGTATTTTACTTATTCAGTTAAAATACATTCTAATTTCCATCGATTTGTCTTTGACTCTTGGGATATTTTGAAGTGTATTGCTGGAATTGGCATTAAGAATAGACACAATTCAATAAAACACAGTAGATAGCACAGAAAAAGACCCTAACATATATAAACAATTGATTTTCAAGGAAAGTGCTAGGATAATACAATGGGAGAAATGGTAGTCTTTTCAACAAATGGTTTAGGAAAAGCTAGATAGAAATCCGTAAGGAAAATAATGAATTTCAATCCTTACCTCAAACTATGCGGAAAGAGAGAGACAGAGAGAGAACTTGAAATAAGGACCTAAATGTAAAAGCTAGAACTATAAAACTTGTGGAAGAAAACATAGGATAATATCACTGTAGCTTTGGAGTAGGCAAAGATATTTTGGGATACAAAAATAGTAATCATAAAAGGAAAAAAAGAATAAGTTATACTTTGTCAAAATTAAAAACTTTTCTGTCTTTTGAAAGACTCTATTAAAATGAAAAGGTAAGTCACAGACTAGGAGAAATAATTTACAATATGTGTATCTGACAGGGAACTTGCATTCAAAATATATAAGTAACTCTTACAACTTAGTAAGAAGAAGGCAGCCCGATAAAAAATTGGGCAAAGGATATAAGTAGGCACTTCATAAAAGAAGACATACAAATAGCCAAGAAGCACTTGAAAATATTCTCAACATCATTAGTTGTCAGGGAAATGCACATTCAAAACACAATGAGATACTACTATACACACTCTGAAATGGCTAAAATTAGGATGACTGACAATAGTAAGTGTTGAAGAGGATGTGGAACAATTGGAGCTTTTTTACTTTGCTGGTAGGAGTGTGGAATGGTAAAACCACTTGAAATAACAATGGAAAAATGGTTTGTCAGTTTCTTATAAAGTTAATATACTTTTATGTTATGACTCAGCGATACCATACCCAGGTTATTTACCCAAGATAAATGAAAACATGTGTCCACAAAAAGATATGTATATAAATGATCACAGCAGTTTTAAAAAAATAATAATGGCAAAAACTTGGAAACAGCCCAAATGTTCAACAAGAGATGAATGAATAAATAAATTGCAGTGCATTCATAGCATACTACTAAAGCAATAAAAAGGAGCAAACTACTGATGCATGCAACATGGGTACATCTTAAAAACTTTATTTTAAGCAAAGAAGCCAGACACAAAAGTGTATGTGCTGTATGGTTCCTTTTATATGAAATTCTAACAGTAAGGTTTATTTATTATTATTTTTAAATTTATTTTCTTTTTTGTAGAGACAGGATCTCACCAGGTTACCCAGACTTTTTTGGACTCCTGGACTCAAGTGATCCTCTTGCCTCAGCTTCCCAATGTGCTGAGATTACAGGTGTGAGCCACTATGCCTGACTTAGAATAGTAATATTTAATTAACAGTGACAGAAAATTATTGGTTGTTTGGGGCTGGAGGTAGGTGGAAGATTGATTGCAAAGAGTCTTGAGGGAACCTTTAGGGGTGACAGAAATGTTTTGTATCTTAACTGGGGCGGTGGTTACACGAGTGTATACATTTGTCAAAATTCCTGAACTGTATATTTAAAAGGGTGCATTTTATGGTATGTAAATCAAACCTCAAAAAAGAATGTACAAATAGACATATATACACTCACAGGAGAATGACTACAGAACAATGTCAAAGTAATAGATCATAGAGTAAAAGGGGAGGGGCAAGGATTGGTTGGTTGTGTTTTTTCATTCTAAGCCTTCAGCAAATTGATTTTTTTTTTTTTTTCCAGAGACAGGGTCTTGCTCTGTCACCCAGGCTGGAGTAGAGTGACATGATCTAGGCTCATTCCCGAGCCTCCCAGGTAGCTGGGACTACAGGCATGCACCATGCCCAGCTAATTCTTTTAATTTTGTAGGTACGGAGTCTCGTTATGTTGCCCAGGCTGATCTCAAACTCCTGAGCTCACAATCCACCGGGCTCAGCCTCCCAAAGTGCTGGGATTATAGGCATGAGCCACTCTGCCTGGCCAAGCAAACTGATTTTTTAAAAACAATGTCCTTATACTTCTTCACTAAAAAAATTAGGCGTAAATGAGAGGTAAAGAGGTAGAGTCAGAATGTAGACATCTCTTTTGAGAAGTTTTTCAGCGAAAGAGCAGAGAATGGGGCTTTGGTTGGAGGGGATGTGATTTCATGGGAATTCTTTTTTTAACAATAGATACATAAAACTAGGCAAGAACTCAATATGCTTATATCTTTTTTACAATTACAGAACCAAAAGGAATTTACAAGTTAAATCTAAAATAATTCAAAACTAATTCAATTTAATGATATAAAAAAGATAGAATTGCACAGTATAATCTTTACCATGTACAATGCAAATGTATATTTACGAAAATGACTGGAAAAAAAACTACAGTAAAATGCCTACAAAGATGGAACATGAATATAAATAGAACAATTTACATTTTCTTCCTATACTTTTCTACACATTTGAAATTTTCTGTAATGAATATTTATTACTTATATAACTAAAGATAAGCATTTAAAAAAGAATAATTGATGCTAATTTTCAAATAGGTATGAATTTAATGTGCATATATATATAATATATATATATATATTTGAAACAGTCTCACTCTGTCACTCAGGCTGGGGTGCAGTGGCATGAATGGCTCACTGCAGCCTCAACCTTCTGAGCTCAAGTGATCCTCCTGCCTCAGCCTCCCAAGTAGGTAGGACCACAGGCATGTGCTACCACACCCAGCTATTTTTATTTTTATTTTTAAGTTTTGTAAAGATGAAGTCTCCGTATGTGGTCCAGGCTGGTCTTGAACTCCTGGGCTCAAGCGATCCTCCTGCCTTGGCCTCCCGAAGTGCTGGGATTACAGGAATGAGTCACTGCACCCTGCCTAATGTGCATGTATTTTTGATATCAGCATGTGGACACACCCATCCTGCTTTTCCTAGCATTCACATGTCTTACTTATTTATGCATTTATTTGTTAATTTTTGCTTCTTTTGACTCAGTCCTCATGTCATTTATGCTTCTGTTCCTAGGTCCTCTCCTTAGCTTGAAGTCCTTTCCCTTCCAGCACCATCCAGTTCTCAATTAGTTGAGATGGCACAGCCCAGAACAACAACTGGCCACCTTAGTGTAATATAGTGCTTCTCAACTCGTAAGACACATGCCCCTTCCTATAACAACTATTCTGTAACATCCCCTTTACTAGGCTGAAAGGAAATCACAGAAAAGAAAGAGAACCTCCACACACAATTTTCCCTTAAATCAATACAGTGCTCCTTGTAAAGAAGAAATACAAGAAGTGTATGATGAAATAAATCCTTTGGCATGATTCCATTAAAAGACAGAATAAGAGTCAGATTCTTGCCGTGTATGTATTATCCATGTAAATGCTCAGCTTCAAATGTATGCTATTGAGTGGTGCCAGTGACTCAAATACCACGGATGCTTTGGTGATGTAATTTTCAAAAGCAGTAAACGACGACTGGTAAAGCTCTGAACAAAACAATCTTCCTTTAAATTATATGGTAGTTGCATGCCTGGAAAATTCAACATATATTAAAACCATGCAAAACATATTGAGTAAAATGGAGCTAGGGTCTAGGATCAGATATTACACATTTCGGTTTTCCAGCTTCATTAATGTCCCATGTGCCATTTGAAAGTCGTGTGTGATGTAGGACAATTCTTTGTTTTGCTGAACTGTTCCCATGCGTTGCAGGATGCCAGCATTTCTAGCCCCCAACCACTAAATGTCTCTAGCATCTCTCAAAAACAATCCCACATATTTCCAAAACATCTTCCGGGGAACTGTGCCATCTCAGTTAAGAATCACTATTTAGAACCTTCCTCCGACCTGGGTTTGCAGAACCAAGAATCGAGATCCCTCCCAACATGAACAGAAGGAGGCAGCAACTGACTGGAAAATCACTATTATGGACATGAATATACTTTGCATGAGGTGTCCTGCTTCTCTGAACTTTGCCCTCACTCAACCTGCACCACAAGCCTCTGGACCAGCTTGAAGCCTGCTCTGATTTCTGGCATTCTACTTAATCATGTTCTCCTCTCTGGCTTCCCAAATGATTCCTATCTCCTCTCAGGTTCTAGCAAACTTGCAGTCCTTAAGCAGTGACCCTATTTTTTTTTTCAGAATTGTTATTTTTTTTAAAAAATTGTGGTAAAATACAAATAACAAAATTTATCATCTTAACCATTTTAAGTATACAGTTGAGTAGTGTTAAGACCATTTGCAATTTTGTGCAAGCAATATCTAGAATTTTTTATCTTGCAAAACTGAAACTGTATACCCATTAAACATTCCCCTGTCCTCTATATAGTTTGGATGTGTGTCCCTGCCCAAATCTCATGTTGAATTGTAATCCCCAATGTTGGAGATGGGTCATGGATCATGGGGGTGGATTTCTCATGAATGGTTTAGCACCATTCTCTTGGTGCTGTCCTCATGATAGTAAATGAATTATTTTGAGATCTGGCTGTTTAAAAGGACAGCACCCCAGCCAGGTGCGGTGGCTCACGCCTGTAATCCCAGCACTGTAGGAGGCCAAGGCGGGCAGATCACCTGAAGTCGAGTTCGAGACCAGCCTGGCCCACACGGTGAAACCCCGTCTCTACTAAAAACACAAAAATTAGATGGGCATGGTGGTGCATACCTGTAATCCCAGCTACTCGGGAGGCTGAGTCATGAGAATTGCTTGAACCCGGGAGGCGGAGGTTGCAGTGAGCCAAGATTGTGCCATTGCACTCCAGCCTGGGGAAAAAAGAAAAAAAAAAGGCATGGCAACTTGCTGGTTCTCTCTTTTTCCTGCTTTTGCCATGTGATGTGCCTGCTTCTCCTTTGTCTTCCACCATGATTGTAAGTTTCCTGAGGCCTCCCCAGAAGTCAAGCAGAAGCTAGCATCATGCTTCCTGTACAGCTTGCAGAGTACCATAAGCCAAATAAACTTCTTTTCTTAATAAATTACCCAGTCTCAGGTATTTCTTTATAGCTATTTGAGAACGGACAAATACACCCCCAAAGCTGCAACAAACATCTATGTACATATCTCTTCAGCAACTATAGCTGCAGGATAAGCTACTAGAAGAGAGATTGCTGAACCAAAGGACACATGTACTTAAAATTTAGACAGATATTTGTAAATTGCCCTTCCAAAAAGTCATACCAATTTATATTAACACTGGGTATAAATGTTACTCTTTCATTACATCTTTGTTAACCCTGGGACTTTTTTTCTTTCTTAAAAAGTAGTTTGTATTTTAATCTAAATTAATCTAACTAACATAATACTCTACTAGTATTGCAAAGTTTATAATGAAAACCAACAATCTCCTGCCTGCCTTCTCCACTCCTTAACCATCTGGAATTGATTTTGTGTACAATGTGAACTAGAGATTCAATTTCATTTTTTCCCCTATGGCATTTTTCCAAGCTCCATATTTTGAACATATTCTCCTTTCCCCACTCATCTGCTATGCCACCTCCATTATATCAAATTTTCATATGCATGAAGGCCTGACTTATAGGCTATGCATTGTCTCATCAGTTAATTTTTCTATCCTTACACCAATACCACATCATCTTAATTATTATAGATTTATAATAAATCCTGGCATAGATTTATTCCTTGCCCTGCTCTTCCTTTTCCTGGCTATTCTTAGCTTTTTACTTCTCCATATAAATTTTAGAATCATAAGTTTCATGAAAAACCCTGCTGTGATTCTGATAGGAAATGAAACAAATTTATAGATCAATTTGGAGGGAATTTATATCTTTATGATATTATTATATTGTTTAAAATACATGAATATGACATAGCTCTCTGTTATTATTACTATTTTTTTGAGACAAGGTCTCACTCTGTTGCCCAGGCTGGAGTGCTGTGGCATGATCTCAGCTCACTGCAGCCTCAACCTCCTGGGTTCGAGCGATCCTCCCACTTCAGCCTCCAAAGTAGCTAACACTACAGGTGCACGCCACCATGCCCAGCTAATTTTTTGTATTTTTTGAAGAGAGGAAGTTTTGTTATGTTGCCTAGGCTGGTCTGAAACTCCTAGGTGCAAGTGATCCACCCGCCTCGGCCTCCTCAACTGTTGGGATTACAGGCGTGAGTCACCATGCCTGACTTATGAAGGTATTTTTAAATGTCACTAAAGTTTTATAATTTCCTTTGTGTAGGTCATACATATTTTTATTAGATTTATTCTTAGGTGTTAGATATACTCTGATACTATAATAGGTAGTATTTTTTTTAAAAGTTACGTATTTTTGGCTGGGCACAGTGCCTGACGCCTGTAATCCCAACACTTTGAGAGGTATGCAGGCGAATTACTTGAGGTCAGGAGTTCGAGACCAGCCTGGCCAACATGGAGAAACCCGGTCTCTAATAAAAATACAAAAAACCAGGTGTGGTGGCTTACTCCTGTAATCCTAGTTACTCAGGAGGCTGAGGCAGGAGAATCGCTTGAACCCAGGAGGTGGAGGTTGCAGTGAGCCGAGATTGTGTCACTGCACTCCAGCCTTGGCCGGCAGAGGGAGACTCCGTTTACCAAAAAAAAAAAAAAAAGTTATTTTTTTTTGTTGATTGTTGTTGCCTTATGGAAATGCCTTTAATATTATGTATACTGGTATAATACTCAGTTTCATTGTTAAATTCTATTATTCTTAAACATTTGTCTATATTCTTTTGCTTTGTCAATGTAAAAAATCATGTCATCTGTGAACAATTACAGCTTTATTTTCTCTTTTTTTGTTCTGTAAACTTCTAATTTGTTTTTCCGGTACTGTACCAGATGGGGCCTCCGATATAACACTGAATAGCTGCAAAGATATTGGGCATTCTTCTTTAATTATTGACTTGGGAATGATCTAATATGTCTCCACTTAGAATAATATTTGTTGTGGGGGTTTAATAGTTACTCTTTATCAGGTTAAGGAATTCCCTTCTAATTCTAATTTATAAAAAGTTTTTATCCTGAATAGGCATGGGATTTTAGCCAATACTTTTTGCGGTTCTGTAGACAGGTTCATATGGTTTTTCTCTTTTAAGTTGTTTATATGATGAATTACATTTATAGATTTCCTGATATTAAACCACTGTTATGTAACTGAAATAAGTCCTACTTGGTAGTGGTGTATTATCTTTTCAAAATTTTTACCCATTTGAGTCAACTTGCTAATTTTTTTGTAGAATTGTGGTCTTTATTTTTTATGAGATAAATTGGCTTGGAATTTTTTTCTTAAGTGTCGTTATCTTATTTTCTTTCGTATCAGTGTTATAATGACCTCAATAAATGAGTTGAGAAACATTTTATTTCTTCTATTTTCTGAAGAATTTAGTTTTTTTTCTGGCATTCTATTTTATTTATCACTCATTCACTTGTTTTTCAGCTTCCAAATTTTTATTCCATTTCTTGTCTGCTATTATTCTCATATTGTCCTTATCTTTCATGGGTATATGCCATTTGAACGGGCTTTCTGGGAGATAAAAGGAGCGAAATACGTGTGTGTTCACTTTGCCATATTTAACCTAAAATCTGGTATTTCTGTTTCCTTTCCCATTAATTAATTTATCTATAAAGTTTGACTAATGGAGAGTTGATTGTATAAAGAGTAGATTGAAGTCTGAGCCTGGGTATTTAATTTCAAATTGTTCATTTTAATGGAAAAACTAAGAAGCCTATACAGTCATACTTCAGAGATATTGCAGGCTTAGTTCCAAACCACCACAATAAGGTGAGTAGTGCAATAAAGTGAGTCACACAAATTCTTTGGTTTCCCAATGCCTATAAAAGTTATGTTTACACTATATTGTAGTCTACTAAGTGTGTAATAGCATTATGTACATACCTTAATTAAATAATATACATACATAATGTACATACTTTAATTAAAAATACTTTTTTGCTTTAAAATGCTATTGATCCGCTGGGCGTGGTGCCTCACACCTGTAATCCCAGCACTTTGGGAGCCAGAGGCAGATGGATTGCTTGAGCTCAGGAGTTCGAGACCAGCCTTGGCAACATGGTGAAACCCTATCTCTACAAAAAATACAAAAATTAGCTGAGGTGGTGGTGTGTGCCTGTAATCCCAGGCTGAGGATTACAGTTTGGTGGCTGAGGCAGGAGGATCACTTGAACCTGGAGGGTAGAGGCTGCAGTGAGCTGAAATTATGCCACTGCACTCCAGCCTGGGCAACACAGTGAGACTCAAAAAAAAAAAAAAAAAAAAAGCATGAATCATCTGAGCTTTCAGCAAGTCATAATCTTTTTTGCTGGTGTGGGTCTCGCCTCCATGTTCCTGGTTGCTGACTGATCAGGATGGTGGTTGCTGAAGGTTGGCGTGGCTGAGGCAAATTAAAAAAAAAAAATGAAGTTTGCTGCATTGATTGACCCTTCCTTTCATGAATGATTTCTCTGTAGCATTCAATGCTGTTTGGTAGCATTTAACCTACAATAGAGTTTCTTTCAAAATTGTAGTCAATCCTCCAAACCCTGTCACTGCTTTACCAATTATGTTTATCTATTATTCTAAATTCTCTATTGTCATTTCAACAATGTTCATAACATCTTCACTAGGACTAGATTCCATTGTAAGAAACCACTTTCTTTGCTTACACATACGAAGCAACTCCCCATCCATTAAAGTTTTATCACGAGATTGCAGCAACTCAGTAATATCTTCGGTCTCTACTTCTGATTCCAGTTCTCTTGCTATTTCCACCACATCTGTAGTTACTTCTTTCACTGAAGTCTTGAACCCCTCAAAGTCATCCATGAGGGTTGGGATCAACTTCTTCCAAACTCCTGTTAAAGTTGATATTTTGACCTCCTCTCATGAATCATGAATGCTCTTAAATGGCATCTACAATGGTGAATCCTTGGCAGAAGTTTTTCAATTTCCTTTTCCCAGATCCATCCCACTATCTATGATTGTTATAGCCTTAAAAAATGTAGTTCTTAAATAATAAGACTCGAAAGTCAAAATTACTCTTTGATCCATAGGCTGCAGAATAGATGTTGTGTTGGCAGGCATGAAAACAACAGTAATATCTCTTTGTACATTTCCATCAGAGCTCTTTGGTGACAAGGTGCACTGTCAATGAGCAATAATATTTTTTAAAATAATCTTTTTAAGGGGGGCAGTAAGTCTCAACAGTGGGCTTAAAATATTCAGTTAACTGGCCGGGCGCTGTGGCTCACGCCTGTAATCCCAGCACTTTGGGAGGCCGAGGCAGGCAGATCACGAGGTCAGAGGTTTGAGACCATCCTGGCTAACACGGTGAAACCCTGTCTCTACTAAAAATACAAAAAATTAGCTGAACGTGGTGGCGGGTGCCTGTAGTCCCAGCTACTTGGGAGGCTGAGGCAGGAGAATCGCTTGAAATGGGGAGTCAGAGGTTGCAGATCACGAGGTCAGAGGTTTGAGACCATCCTGGCTAACACGGTGAAACCC